>NC_056460.1:7472588-7680088 GCF_018296145.1 Oncorhynchus tshawytscha | reverse complement strand
GCTGACAAGGTACAAATCTGTCGTTCTGCCCCTGAACAGGCAGTTAACCCACTGTTCCTAGGCCGTCATTGAAAATAAGAATTTGTTCTTAACTGACTTGCCTAGTTAAATAAAGGTTAAAAAATATATAAAAAAATAGTGATCATAAACGTTGACGCTGTGTATGACATGAGTATAATTCATGTGGAAATGTGAAGTGCACTTGCTTGTGTGACATCAAAGCGGTATTTACTATAATTCTCAACGTCTCATCTTTCAAAATCCATAGTCCTCTTAATTTCCAGCTTTTCCCTCACTCAGACAATAAAACAGCTGCCCAACTACCTTGGAGGGATGGGGGCACCTTGTTGTCGTGCGCGGTGCTCAAGTTCAGAACCCGTACAGCGCTGTGAAGCTCTGGCGCCATGTAGAGCATGTAGAGCATGTTACTGTAGAGCATGTTACTGTAGAGCATGTTACTGTAGAGCATGTTACTGTAGAGCATGTTACTGTAGAGCATGTTACTGTACAGCATGTTACTGTACAGCATGTTACTGTAGAGCATGTTACTGTAGAGCATGTTACTGTAGAGCATGTTACTGTAGACTGTAGAGCATGTTACTGTAGAGCATGTTACTGTAGAGCATGTTACTGTAGAGCATGTTACTGTAGAGCATGTTACTGTAGAGCATGTTACTGTACAGCATGTTACTGTACAGCATGTTACTGTAGAGCATGTTACTGTAGAGCATGTTACTGTAGAGCATGTTACTGTAGAGCATGTTACTGTAGACTGTAGAGCATGTTACTGTAGAGCATGTTACTGTAGAGCATGTTACTGTAGACTGTAGAGCATGTTACTGTAGAGCATGTTACTGTAGACTGTAGAACATGTTACTGTAGAGCATGTTACTGTAGACTGTAGAGCATGTTACTGTAGAGCATGTTACTGTAGACTGTAGAGCATGTTACTGTAGAGCATGTTACTGTAGAGCATGTTACTGTAGACTGTAGAGCATGTTACTGTAGACTGTAGAGCATGTTACTGTAGAGCATGTTACTGTAGACTGTAGAGCATGTTACTGTAGAGCATGTTACTGTAGACTGTAGAGCATGTTACTGTAGAGCATGTTACTGTAGACTGTAGAGCATGTTACTGTAGAGCATGTTACTGTAGAGCATGTTACTGTAGAGCATGTTACTGTAGAGCATGTTACTGTAGAGCATGTTACTGTAGAGCATGTTACTGTAGAGCATGTTACTGTAGAGCATGTTACTGTAGACTGTAGAGCATGTTACTGTAGAGCATGTTACTGTAGAGCATGTTACTGTAGAGCATGTTACTGTAGAGCATGTTACTGTAGAGCATGTTACTGTACAGCATGTTACTGTACAGCATGTTACTGTAGAGCATGTTACTGTAGAGCATGTTACTGTAGAGCATGTTACTGTAGACTGTAGAGCATGTTACTGTAGAGCATGTTACTGTAGAGCATGTTACTGTAGACTGTAGAGCATGTTACTGTAGAGCATGTTACTGTAGACTGTAGAACATGTTACTGTAGAGCATGTTACTGTAGACTGTAGAGCATGTTACTGTAGAGCATGTTACTGTAGACTGTAGAGCATGTTACTGTAGAGCATGTTACTGTAGAGCATGTTACTGTAGACTGTAGAGCATGTTACTGTAGACTGTAGAGCATGTTACTGTAGAGCATGTTACTGTAGACTGTAGAGCATGTTACTGTAGAGCATGTTACTGTAGACTGTAGAGCATGTTACTGTAGAGCATGTTACTGTAGAGCATGTTACTGTAGAGCATGTTACTGTAGAGCATGTTACTGTAGACTGTAGAGCATGTTACTGTAGAGCATGTTACTGTAGAGCATGTTACTGTAGAGCATGTTACTGTAGAGCATGTTACTGTAGAGCATGTTACTGTACAGCATGTTACTGTAGAGCATGTTACTGTAGAGCATGTTACTGTACAGCATGTTACTGTACAGCCACTGTGTGTTCCAATCTGCCATTTTCAGCCCGTGTTATGTCCATTACCGTCCCAACCATCAGTAAGGGCAACTCAAAAAGTTAGTTAGTTGACTAGCTAAGCTAACAGATAGTCTGGGTGTGCGTCCCAAATGGCAACCTATGTAGCGTACTACCTTTTGACCAGAGCCCTACTACCAGTGGAGGCTGGTGGGAGGAGCGATAGGAGGATGGGCTGATTGTAATGGCTGGAATGGAGTCAAACGTGTGGTTTCCATGATGTGTTTGATACCATTCCATTAATTCCATTCCAGCCATTATTTATATTTTATTTATTTAACCTTTTATTTAACTAGGCAAGTCAGTTAAGAGCAAATTCTTATTTACAATGACGGCCTACCCCGGTCAAACCCGGGCGATGCTGGACCAATTGTGCGCCGCCCTATGGGGACTTCCAATCACGCCCGGATGTGATGCAGCCTGGATTCGAACCAGGTACTGCAGTGACACCTCTTTCGTTGAGATGCAGTGTCTTAGACCAATGCGCCACTCGGGAGCCCATCCTCCTATGGCTCCTCCCACCAGCCTACACTGTACACTACATAGGGTATAGCCATATAGGGCGCCATTTGAGATGCGGCCAGGGCTAACTCCCTGCTGCCGTGTTCAGTAGGTGTGATGGGTTTGTTCACTCCCTGTGTGTCTGGGGAGCCAGTGGCCAGGAGCTTCATCCCGTCCCGTTCACTGGGCAGAAACAGACGGCGTGATGAACGAGCAGCAGCCCAGCCATCCACTGAGAGAAGTCCCTGGGGCAGGAAAATGTTGTTAGCAACTTTGGGTTTTTATACCCCTTTTACAGTACACACTCACAGGCCGAAAGTAGTTCATTTGGCTTATATGGCCTCAGGATTGTAGAGGGGGGTGTGCAGTGTACTGTGTATCAGATAAAGAGAGCAGAAGGCAACCTAGGTATCTCTTGCCAAAGGGTTTAGTCTAGTGGAAATGAAAAATAATACATTTATGAAGTGCCACAATGCACACATTATGGTTAGTAATGATAGAGGTGGAGGGAGAAAATAGCTGGACCATCTCGTCCATTTGCCTCCCAGCTGGCAATTTTTGTCTGGAACTTGTTTCTTGCACTCTCTACGCTCTAGATCGCTTTCGTTGATTATTATCTTCCGTTTTGTAACTCTCTCTCTCTCGTCGTTCTCTCTCTCTCTCTCTCTCGTTCTCTCGTTCTCTCTCTCTCTCTCTCTCTCTCTCTCTCTCTCTCTCTCTCTCTCTCTCTCTCTCGTTCTCTCTCTCTCTCTCTCTCTCTCTCTCTCTCTTCTCTCTCTCTCTCTCTCTTCTCTCTCGTTCTCTCTCTCTCTCGTTTCTCTCTCTCTCTCTCTCTCTCTCCCGTTCTCTCTCTCTCTCTCCGTTCTCTCTCTCTCTCCCGTTCTCTCTCTCTCTCTCTCTCTCTCTGTCTCTCTCTCTGTCTCTCTCTCTGTCTCTCTCTCTCTCGTTCTCTCTCTCTCTCGTTCTCGTTCTCTCTCTCTCGTTCTCTCTCTCTCCCGTTTCTCTCTCTCTCCCGTTCTCTCTCTCTCTCGTTCTCGTTCTCTCTCTCTCTCTCGTTCTCTCTCTCTCTCGTTCTCTCTCTCTCTCTCTCTCTCTGTCTCTCTCTCTCTCTCTCTCTCTCTCTCTTTCTCTCTCGTTCTCTCGTTCTCTCTCTCTCTCGCTCTCTCTCGTTCTCTCTCGTTCTTCTCGTTCTCTCTCGTTCTCTCTCGTTCCCTCTCGTTCTCTCTCGTTCTCTCTCTCTCCCGTTCTCTCTCTCTCTCCGTTCTCTCTCTCTCTCTCCCGTTCTCTCTCTCTCGTTCTCTCTCTCTCTCTCGTTCTCTCTCTCTCTCGTCTCTCTCTCTCTCTCGTTTCTCTCTCTCTCTCGTTCTCTCTCTCTCTCTCTCGTTCTCTCTCTTGTTCTCTCTCTCTCTCTTGTTCTCTCTCTCTCTCTTGTTCTCTCTCTCTCTCTCGTTCTCTCTCTCTCTCGTTCTCTCTCGTTTCTCTCTCTCCCGTTCTCTCTCTCTCTCCCGTTCTCTCTCTCCCGTTCTCTCTCTCCCGTTCTCTCTCCCGTTCTCTCTCTCTCGTTCTCTCGCTCTCGTTCTCTCGCTCTCGTTCTCTCTCTCTCGTTCTCTCGCTCTCGTTCTCTCTCTCTCGTTCTCTCTCTCTCGTTCTCTCGCTCTCGTTCTCTCGCTCTCGTTCTCTCTCGCTCTCGTTCTCTCTCGTTCTCTCTCGCTCTCGTTCTCTCTCGCTCTCGTTCTCTCTCGCTCTCGTTCTCTCTCGCTCTCGTTCTCTCTCGTTCTCTCTCGCTCCCGTTCTCTCTCGTTCTCTCTCGTTCTCGTTCTCTCTCGTTCTCGTTCTCTCTCGTTCTCGTTCTCTCTCGCTCTCGTTCTCTCTCTCTCTCGTTCTCTCTCGCTCTCGTTCGCTCTCGTTCTCTCTCGCTCTCGTTCTCGTTCGCTCTCGTTCTCTCTCGCTCTCGTTCTCGTTCGCTCTCGTTCTCGTTCGCTCTCGTTCTCGTTCGCTCTCGTTCTCGTTCGCTCTCGTTCTCGTTCGCTCTCGTTCTCGTTCGCTCTCGCTCTCGTTCGCTCTCGTTCTCTCTCGCTCTCGTTCTCTCTCGCTCTCGTTCTCTCTCGCTCTCGTTCTCTCTCGCTCTCGTTCTCTCTCTCTCTCTCGTTCTCTCTCTCTCGTTCTCTCTCTCTCGTTCTCTCTCTCTCGCTCGTTCTCTCTCGCTCGTTCTCTCTCGCTCTCTCTCTCTCTCTCGTTCTCTCTCGCTCTCGTTTCTCTCTCTCTCTCGTTCGCTCTCTCGTTCTCTTCTCTCTCGTTCTCTCTCTCGTTCTCTCGTTCTCTCTCTCTCTCGTTTCTCTCTCTCGTTTCTCTCTCTCTTCTCTCTCTTCTCTCTCTTCTCTCTCTCCTCGCTCTCTCTCGTTCTCTCTCTCGTTCTCTCTCTCGTTCTCTCTCTCGTTCTCTCTCTCGTTCTCTCTCGTTCTCTCTCTCGCTCTCCTCTCTCTTCTCTCTCTCCTCTCTCGCTCTCTCTTCTCTCTCTCTTCTCTCTTCTCTCCTCTCTCTCTTTGAGCAGGCGCCTTGGTACCGAAGTGTAAATGGTTCATAAATTAAATTCTTCCAAGTGTGTGTTTTTTATGACAATATTTGGAACTTTAGACCATTGAAGGGTTAACATGGTTAGTTGAAGGTTAGTTCATGTTTATTCTGTTTTTGGACCGATAATGCCCCTGGCAACAACCTTTTGGACTTCATTTTCCCCCGCAATACTCTGTTCAAATAGGCTTGGAGTCCCCTGCCGAGCTGTTTTAAGCAGTCCTGTGAGGCCCGCTCTTCTGGCTGTTTGTGTAGCCAGCATTACATCGTCTTTGTTCTCCTAAAATTCCATTAAGGCTGACTTTTTATAAAGTTGACATTTGCAATTCACACTCTACTAAACTGGGCCCTGTTTAGAAACGACCCCTGAAAAATAGCTGTGACATTAAGATACCAGATAGATTATCATGAATTTACCCGTTTGATTAAACGTGAAGGTGATGTGTTAACGTTTACATGATATTGTCAACTTTTTTATTGTCAACTTTTTACACCATGTATATAGCATTCTCAACCTATTTACACCATGTATATAGCATTCTCAACCTATTTACAAAATGTATATAACATTCTCAACCTATTTACACCATGTATATAACATTCTCAACCTATTTACAACATGTATATAACATTCTCAACCTATTTACAAAATGTATATAACATTCTCAACCTATTTACAAAATGTATATAACATTCTCAACCTATTTACAACATGTATATAACATTCTCAACCTATTTAGAACATGTATATAACATTCTCAACCTATTTACACCATGTATATAACATTCTCAACCTATTTACACCATGTATATAACATTCTCAACCTATTTACACCATGTATATAACATTCTCAACCTATTTACAAAATGTATATAACATTCTCAACCTATTTACACCATGTATATAACATTCTCAACCTATTTACAACATGTATATAACATTCTCAACCTATTTACAACATGTATATAACATTCTCAACCTATTTACAACATGTATATAACATTCTCAACCTATTTACAACATGTACATAACATTCCCAAACTATTTACAACATGTACATAACATTCCCAAACTATTTACAACATGTACATAACATTTGCAACATATTTACAACGTGCATATAACGTTCTATGTAACGTGTTGTTCCGCAGCCCCCGTTTGATGGTGAGGACGAGGACGAGCTCTTCCAGTCCATAATGGAGCACAACGTGTCGTACCCCAAGCAAATGTCCAAAGAGGCCGTGTCCATCTGCAAAGGGGTGAGTACGACCTTTGACCCAAAGAACCCTTTGAACCTCCGCCCCGGTCATAGAAATAGAATTACGAGAACGGAAATTCCCATTTGAAGTCCATGTAGTTATTTTTCGATGGCCCCTACGCCGTTGCATCCTGCCCCACAACCATCACCCTTGAACCCATGTTCTTCCCCACTCCCCTCTGAAGCTAGTCTCTCACCCCACTAACCTTGACCCTTCATGAAGTCAACCTTTTGAAGCCGTCTTTACTATGACCTTTATGAAGACACTTTCCATTGACATGTACAGTAGGAAGAGCAGGAAGTGATACGTCGATAGACTCTATGTCGATAGATATGACTGACTTTGGCACGTAGCCTTTAGACTAAAGGTTATGTCATTGAAGGATCTATCACTGTAGCCCGTTGGCACGGGTTTACTACCTAGATAGCGAAGGGCATACTGTACTATAGGGGGTAGTGGTTTCAAAACAAGCGGAATTGGAGAAGCATGGTGATGAGTTATGGATGTGTGTACCTCACCCCTATTCATCACCAATTATAGTGCCCACCTGTGTAATGGGTGGCCGTCTACGCTCCTTGAAGGTCCTTTAGATCAAATAGTGTCTGTTACAGGTGTGTAGGTTTCAAAATGGGAGTAGAAGGAGAGACGGAGACTTAAAAGCTTAAAACTAATTTGTCCTTATTTTTGACTGTGTGGGTCTTCATCTCTCATAGTACCCACCTGTGTGCATATATTGGACGGCAGCCATATTGTGGCAAAATAAAATAAAATGTAAAGGCAGAGAGAGAGGGAGAAACATAGGGAAAGGTGTGCCTGTGTGAGAGGAGAGGTGAAGACACTAATAACACGAGCAGGAGGAGAGATGGAACGTTCCAGGGCTGAGCCGAGTCAACGAACTGTGTGATAACACACTCGTGTCCACACCTCCCAACTTAAACCCCCAGAGCTCTCACATCCTCTACCTCTCTATCAGTCTCTCTATCTGTCTCTCTCTCGGTCTCTCTCTATCAGTCTCTCTGTCTCTCTCTATCAGTCTCTCTCTGCCTGCCTTACTTCCTTCCTTCCATATTTATTTCCTTCCTTCCATATTTGTTTCCTTCCTTCCATATTTATTTCCTTCCTTCCATATTTATTTCCTTCCTTCCATATTTATTTCCTTCCTTCTATATTTATTTTCTTCCTTCTATATTTATTTCCTTCCTTCTATATTTATTTCCTTCCTTCCTTCCTTATATATTTATTTCCTTCCTTCCTTCCTTCTATATTTATTTCCTTCCTTCCTTCTATATTTATTTCCTTCCTTCCTTCTATATTTATATCCTTCCTTCCTTCTATATTTATATCCTTCCTTCCTTCTATATTTATATCCTTCCTTCTATATTTATTTCCTTCCTTCCTTCTATATTTATTTCCTTCCTTCTATATTTATTTCCTTCCTTCCTTCTATATTTATTTCCTTAATAGCCTGTGGCACCCTGTCTCTCTCTCAGTGGAAGAGAGTGAGGCCCCTCCATTGTTTCTGTAGATGGGGGATTGCTTTGATCCAATGCTCTGCCTTTGTGGACGGGCCATCCTCTAAGGCTGGCGTGAATAAAAAATCTCTGGGAGGTGTGTGCGCCTGTGTTCTAGCAAGGAGAGAACACTGGGAACCTGGTCATGATCCCTTAGCTCACCAGCCACAGACTGACTGATTCTCAGGCCTCAAATTGACATTTTGAAGGTGAAGTCCAGCAAAGCAGACAGGATTCCGTTTGCAGCGTACAAGGGTTCCCTTTTCACAATGTGTAGGGGAACCGCATGACCTGTGAACACGACCCTGACAATTACTTTTTCCTTTTCCCCTGCTGTGACACACACACACACACTCACACACACACACACACACGTCTAAGTCACAATTCTGACGCTGCCACCAATAGACAACAGGAGTAGAAAGGGACTGGCTGTCATTTTAGGAGTTGTTACATTACCCAGCATGCTTTGCTGCCACCACCACTCTCCGGCGGGTGAAGACATCAAAACTATGAAATAACACATATATGCATATAACATATAACACATATAACAAATATGGAATCATGTAGTAACCAAAAAATTGTTAAACAAATCAAAATATATTTTATATTTGAGATTCTTCAAAGTAGCCACCCTCTGCCTTGATGACAGCATTGCACACTCTTGGCATTCTCTCAACCAGCTTCATGAGCCTCAGAAATTGCAGCCCAAATAAATGCTTCACAAAGTTCAAGTAACAGACACATCTCGACATCAACTGTTCAGAGGAGACTGCGTGAATCAGGTCTTCATGGTCAAATTGCTGCAGAGAAACCACTACTAAAGGACGCCAATAAGAAGAAGAGATTTGCTTGGGCCAAGAAACATGAACAATAGACATTAGACCGGTAGAAATCTGTCCTTTGGCCTGATGAGTCCAAATTTTAGATTTTTGGTTCCAACCGCTGTGTCTTTGTGAGACACAGAGTAGGTGAACGGATGATCTCCGCATGTGTGGTTCCCACCGTAAAGCATGGAAGAGGAGGTGTGATGGTGTGGGTGTGCTTTGCTGGTGACACTGTCAGTGATTTATTTAGAATTCAAGGCATACTTAACCAGCATGGCTACCACAGTATTCTGCAGCAGTATTCTACCAATCCTTATCCCAGTCTGCTGTTCCCACATGCTTCAAAAGGGCCACCATTGTTCCTGTTCCCAAGAAAGCTAAGGTAACTGAGGTAAACGACTACTTCCGTCATCATGAAGTGCTTTGAGAGACTAGTCAAGGACCATATCACCTCCACCCTACCTGACACCCTAGACCCACTCCAATTTGCATACCGCCCCAATAGGTCCACAGACGACGCAATTGCAACCATACTGCACACTGCCCTAACCCATCTGGACAAGAGGAATACCTATGTGAGATTGCTGTTCTACAGCTCAGCATTTAACACCATAGTACCCTCCAAACTCGTCATCAATCTCGAGATCCTGGGTCTCGACCCCGCCCTGTGCAACTGGGTACTGGACTTCCTGAAGGGCCGCCCCCAGGTGGTGAGGGTAGGTAACAACATCTCCACCCCGCTGATCCTCAACACTGGGGCCCCGCAAGGGTGCGTTCTGAGCTCTCTCCTGTACTCCCTGTTCACCCACGACTGCGTAGCCATGCACGCCTCCAACTCAATCATCAAGTTTGAGGACGCCACTACAGTGGTAGGTTTGATTACCAACAACGACGAGACCGCCTACAGGGAGCAGGTGAGGGCCCTCGGAGTGTGGTGTCAGGAAAATAACCTCACACTCAACGTAAACAAAACAAAGGAGATGATTGTGGACTTCAGGAAACAGCAGAGGGACCACCCCCCTATCCACATCGATGGGACAGTAGTGGAGAGGGTAGTAAGTTAAGTTCCTTGGCGTACACATCACGGACAAACTGAATTGGTCTACCCACACAGACAGCGTTGTGAAGAAGGCGCAGTAGCGCCTCTTCAACCTCAGGAGGCTGAAGAAATTTGGCTTGTCACCAAAAGCACTCACAAACTTCTACAGATGCACGATCGAGAGCATCCTGTCCGGCTGTATCACCGCCTGGTACGGCAACTGCTCCGCCCACAACCGCAAGGCTCTCCAGAAGGTAGTGAGGTCTGCACAACGCATCACCGGGGGCAAACTACCTGCCCTCCAGGACACCTACACCACCCGATGTCACAGGAAGGCCATAAAGATCATCAAGGACAACAACCACCCGAGCCACTGCCTGTTCACCCCGCTATCATCCAGAAGGCGAGGTCAGTACAGGTGCATCAAAGCAGGGAACGAGAGACTGGAAAAACAGCTTCTATCTCAAGGCCATCATACTGTTAAATAGCCACCACTAACATTGAGTGGCTGCTGCCAACATACTGACTCAACTCCAGCCACTTTAATAATGGAAATTGATGGGAATTGATATTAAAATGTATCACTAGCCACTTTAAACTATGCCACTTTATGTTTATATACCCTACATTACTCATCTCATATGTATATACTGTACTCTATATCATCTACTGCATCTATGCCGTTCTGTACCATCACTCATTCATATATCTTCATGTACATATTCTTCATCCCTTTACACTTGTGAGTGTATAAGGTAGTATTTGTGGAATTGTTAGGTTAGATTACTCGTTGGTTATTACTGCATTGTTGGAACTAGAAGCACAAGCATTTCGCTACACTCGCATTAACATCTGCTAACCATTTGTATGTGACAAATACAATTTGATTTGATCCCATCTGGTTTGCACTTAGTGGGACTATCATTTGTTTTTCAACAGGTCAATGACCCAACACACCTCCAGGCTGTGTACGGGCTATTTGACCAAGAAGGAGAGTGATGGAGTGCTGCATTGGATGACCTGGCCTCCACAATCACCCAACCTTAACCCAATTGAGATGGTTTGGGATGAGTTGGACCGCAGAGTGAAGGAAAAGCAGCCAACAAGTGCTCAGCATATGTGGGAACTCCGTCAAAACTGTTGGAAAAGCATTCCAGGTGAAGCTTGGTTGAGAGAATGCCAAGAGTGTGCGAAGCTGTCATCAAGGCAAAGGGTGGCTAAGTTTTTGGATTTGTTTTGCTCCCCCATCCTATGCTAACCTACAGTATATGCCGCTATACCCAGATGCTATGTTGCTGCTATGTTGCTGCATCCAAACTGCTAAGAGTTTCAAACAAAAAATAAATTGCTATGGATATCTTCTGGTCAAAAGTAGTGTTCTACATAGGGAATAGGGTGCCATTTTGGATGCGGTCATTAATACTTTTTCTCTCGTTACATTTCAATTACAACAAATGATGTTTTTCGGTAAAGATAGTGGAGTACTGTACCTGCCAGGCTGGCTATGCAACCGATTTCACCCCCTGCTTATGTAACATACGCCCACCGACAGACACACACTCCTAATGAGCATTATGTTCCAACGTGAGGGGGCAACTTCCTAATAGGGCTATTTAAGTCCATGCACGCTGTTGTGAAACTTAAAGAAAGAGAGGAGAAAGAGCTAGAATTCGTGTTCAACTAGGAAAATACACTGCTGTAAAATATACTGTGTCCCTAAAATGTATATAGTATGTATACGCTGGAAGTAGAAGCCTAAGTGTTGCAATCCAAGATGGCATCACAGTCGGACGTGTGTTTGTCTCGTTTTGTCCCATGTAAATAGTCGGTTTCGTTGTTGTTTTTTGTTGTTGTATATATTTCAATCTCACTTTCCACCTACGATCTAAATATACTTTCCTGCAACCCGCCTCGCCCAATGTGGTATGGATCTGCAATTTTTATACATTATAACTGGAACCTCTATCAGAAGCGTACTAGCTAGTAGTCACTGTTAGCCACGGCTAGCGGTCTTCACCTTTTATCTCGGACACCAGCCAGCTTTAGCTCGGTCAATACATGCCAGGCTGCACATCGCGATATCAACCCAGAGCATATCGGACTGCTTTTCTCCACCACATCACCGGATTCCTGTCTGCCGACGTAATCGTCTGATGTGGTTTCAACAGGCTTTTCCGTTGCGATGGCGCCAAAGACCCATCTGCTAAAGACCCTTCTGTAACCGTAAAAGCCTTGGTTTCATGCATGTTAATGTTAGAAGCCTCCTCCCTAAATGTGTTTTATTCACTGCTTTAGCACACTCCGCCAACCCTGATGTCATAGCCGTGTCTGAATCCTGGCTTAGGAAGGCCACCAAAAATGCTTAAATTTCCATCCCCAATTACAACATTTTTGTCAAGATAAAACTGCCAAAGGGAGCGGAGTTGCAATCTACTGCAGAGATAGCCTGCAGAGTTCTGTCATACTGTCCAGGTCTGTGCCCAAACAGTTCGAGCTTCTACTTTTAAAAAACCACCTTTCCAGAAACAAGTCTCTCACTGTTGCCGCTTGTTATAGACCCCCCCTCATCCCCCAGCTGTGCCCTGGACACCATCTGTGACTTGATTTCCCCCCATCTATCTTCAGAGTTCGTACTGTGAGGTGACCTAAACCGGAATAGTTTAGCACCCCGGCCATCCTGCAATCTAAACTAGATGCCCTCAATCTCATACAAATTATCAAGGAACCTACATCTGTAAACATGGACACCCTCATAGTTAACATCCTGACCAACTTGCCCTGTAAATACACCTCTGTTGTCTTCAACCAGGATCTCAGCGATCACTGCCTCATTGCCTGAGTCTGGAATGGGCCTGCGGTCAAACGATCACCCCTCATCACTGTCAAACGCTCCCTAAAACACTTCAGCGAGCAGGCCTTTCTAATCGACCTGGCCTGGGTATCCTCGAAGGATATTGAACTCATCCCGTCAGTATGCCTGGTTGTTCTTTAAAAGTGCTTTCCTTACCATCGTAAATAAGCATGCCCCGTTCAAAATATGTAGAACTAAGCCCTTGGTTCACTCCAGACTTGACAGCCCTTGACCAGCACAAGAACATCCTGTGGCGTACTGCATTAGCATTGAAAAGCCCCTGCGACATGCAACTTTTCAGGGAAGTCAGAAACCAATATACACAGTCAGTTAGGAAAGCTAAGGCTAGCTTTTTCAAACAGAAATTTGCATCCTGTAGCACCAATTCCAAAATGTTTTGGGACACCATAAAGTCCATGGAGAATAAGAGAACCTACTCCCAGCTGCCCACTGCACTGAGGCTAGGAAACACTGTCACCACAGATAAATCTATGATAATAGAGAATTTCAAGAAGCATTTTCCCACAGCTGGCCATGCCGTGGCTACCCCTACCCTGGCCAACAGCTCTCCACACCCGCAGCAACTCCACCCCCCCGTCCTTCACCCAAATCCAGACAGCTGATGTAATGAAAGAGCTGCAAAATCTGGATCCCTACAAATTAGCCTGGCTAGGAAATCTGGACCGTCTCTTGCTAAAATTATCAGCCGAAATTGTTGCAACCCCTATTACTAGTCTGTTCAACCTCTCTTTTGTATTGTCTGAGATCCATTAGGAAAGGGGGAGACACTCCAGACCCAAACTGTTATAGACCTATATCCATCCTGCCCTGCCTTTCTAGTCTTCAAAAGCCAAGCCAAGATCACCAACCATTTAGAATCCCACCATACCTTCTCCACTATGCAATCTGGTTTCTGAGCTGGTCATGGTTGCACCTCAGCCACGCTCAAGGTCCTAAATGATATCATAACCGCCATCGATAAGAGACAATACTGTGCAGCTGTATTCATCGACCTGGCCAAGGCTTTCAACTCTGCATTCTTATCTGCAGACTCAACAGCCTTGGTTTCTCAAATGACTGCCTCGCCTGGTTCACCAACTACTTCTCAGATAAAGTTCAGTGTGTCAAATCAGAGGGCCTGTGGTCCGGACCTCTGGCAGTCTCTATGGGGTGCCACAGGGTACAATTCTCAGGCCAACTCTTTTCTCTGTATTTATCAATGATGTCGCTCTTGCTGCTTGTGAGTCTCTGATCCACCTCGACACAGAAGACACCATTCTGTATACATCTGGCCCTTCCTTGGACACTGTGTTAACGAACCTCCAAACGAGATTCAATGCCATACAACTCTCCTTCCTTGGCCTCCAACTGCTCTTAAATGCTAGTAAAACTAAATGCATGCTCTTCAACCGATTGCTGCCCGGCCCCGCCCACCTAGCATCACTACTCTGGACGGTTGACTTAGAATATGTGGACATCTACAAATACCTAGGTGTCTGGTTAGACTGTAAACTCTCCTTCCAGACTCACATTAATAACCTGTTAGGGATAGGGGGCAGCATTTTCACTTTGGATGAATTGCGTGCCCATAGTGAACTGCATGCTACTCTGTCTCAAATGCTAATATATGCATATTATTATTACTATTGGATAGAAAACACTCTGAAGTTTCTAAAACTGTTTGAATTATGTCTGTGAGTATAACAGAACTCATAGGGCAGGCACATCTCCAAACAGGAAGTGGAAATTCTGGGGCTGGTCGAATTTCAAGACATCGCCTATTCACATCCAAACAAGATATGGATTAGTTCGCACACCTGCAGGAGCGTGTGCTGCGGGTGGGTGTTGCTATGGTAACCAGTGAGCTGAAATAAGGCGGGGTTTTACCTAGCAAAGACTTAGATGATGATAGATGATCTGGAGCCAGTGGGTTTGGCGATGAAAATGTAGCGAGGGCCAGCCAACAGATCGCAGTGGGTAGTGTATGGGGCTTTGGTGACAAAACGGATGGCATTGTGATAGACTGCATCCAATTTGCTGAGTAGAGTGTTAGAGGCTATTTGGTAAATGACATCGCCAAAGTCAAGGATCGGTAGGATAGTCAGTTTTACATGGGTATGTTTGGCAGCATGTGTGAAGGATGCTTTGTTGCGAAATAGGAAGCTGGTTCTTGATTTAACTTTAGATTGGAGATGCTTAACTATTCATGAAAATTGCAAATGAAATGAAATAAATATATTGGCTCACAAGCTTAGCCTTTTGTTAACAACACTGTCATCTCAGATTTTCAAAAAATGCTTTTCAACCATAGCTACACAAGCATTTGTGTAAGAGTATTGATAGCTAGCAGAGCATTAAGCCTAGCATTCAGCAGGCAACATTTTCACAAAAACAAGAAAAGCATTCAAATAAAATCATTTACCTTTGAAGAACTTCGGATGTTTTCAATGAGGAGACTCATTGGATAGCAAATGTTCAGTTTTTCCCAAAAGATTATTTGTGTAGGAGAAATCGCTCCGTTTTGTTCATCACGTTTGGCTAAGAAAAAAAACAGACAATTCAGTCATTACAACGCGAATCTTTTCGTGACAAAATATCTTGTTTAAAACGGGAACGTTTTTCATCCAAAAATGAAATACTGCCCCCAGAGATTCAAGAGGTTAAAGATACACTGGTTCTTAATGCAACCGCTGTGTCAGATTTTTTAAAAACGTTACGAAAAAAGCCTACCATGCAATAATCTGAGACAGCGCTCAGACGTAAATATATTTCTCCGCCATGTTGGAGTCAACAGAAATACGAAATTACATCATAAATATTCCCTTACCTTTGATGATCTTTCTTCAGAATGCAGTGCAAGGCGTCCTAGTTCCACAATAAATCGTTGTTTTGTTCCATAATGTCCAATACTAGTGTCCAATTAGCTGCATTTGCTAGCACTTTCAGCTCACGTGCCCAAAAGCTGACGCTGGTCCAGGAGAACTCGGACGAAAACTTCAAAAAGATATATTCCAGGTCGAATAAACTGGTCAAACTAAGTAGAGAATCATCTTCAGGATGTTATTTTCATATATATCCAATAATGTTCCAACCGGAGCATACGTTTTCATCTGCAGCCAAATGGAATGACGGTGACACCCACAGACAAATGCGCCATAGGGAAATTGCATTCTACTAAGACAGTGACTCTTTCCCCTCCCATCCGGTCAAAGTTCACACCAGAGGCTCCATTCCACGTTCTACTGAATGAGGACATCTAGTGGAAGGTGTAGGAAGTGCTACCAGATCCATATCTTATTTGGAAGGGAAGGGGCGATAATGTCAAATTTGACCGACATTCAGAATTTCACTTCTTGTTTGGAAGATTGCCTGCCCTATGAGTTCTGTTATACTCAGACATAATTCAAACAGTTTTAGAAACTTCAGAGTGTTTTCTATCCGATAGTAATAATAATATGCATATATTAGCAATCTAGGACAGAGTAGGATGCCGTTCACTATGGGCACGCAATTCATCCAATGTGAAAATACTGCCCCTTATCCCCAACAAGTTAACTAGCATGGCTACCACAGCATTCTGCAGCGATACGTCATCCCATCTGGTTTACGCTTAGTGAGACTATCATTTGTTTTTCAACAGGACAATGACCCAACACACCTCCAGGCTGTGTAAGGGCTATTTGACCAAGAAAGAGAGTGATGGAGTGCTGCATCAGATGTCCTGTCCACCATAATCCCCAGACCTCAACCCAATTGAGATGATTTGGGATGAGTTGGACCGCAGAGTGAAGGAAGTTCTCAGCATATGCGGGAACTCCTTCAAGACTGTTGGAAAAGCATTCCAGAGAAAGCTGGTTGAGAGAATGCCAAGAGTCTGCAAAGCTGTCATCAAGGCAAAGGGTGGCTATCTGAAGAATCTGAAATATAGCAAATACTTTTATTTGTTTAACCCTTTTTTGGTTACCACATGATTCCATATGTATTATTTCATAGGTTTGTTGTCTTCACTATTATTCTACAATGTGCTGTACAAAATGTACACTACTGTTTTCTTCTTTTATAATATATAATATATGCCTTTTAGCAGATGCTTTTATCCAAAACAACTTACAGCAGTGCGTTCACACATTTCTGTACGGCTGGCCCCAGTGTGAATCCAACCCACAAAGAGTGGCTGTCATTATTGACATTTGTCGTGATGTTGTTTGAGTGTGGTTACTGCTCTAGTTCAGCAAGGAAACACGTTTGTTTGATGGTTTTTCAATGTCGGGTTTTTTCTACATAGTGCGCCCCCACGTCACCTCCTGCTGTGCGATTTGTAAGTGACAACCATAACACATTACATCTAGGAGAGAGGACGATTGTATCCCTTTTTAACAACCCCCATCTGTTTGGCTCCCTACTGACCCAGAAAAAAAGAGAGAATAAGATTGAGAGAATAAAAAGAGGACACGTAGAAAATAACTGCCCCCATATTGACTATAGACGACCCTAATTTCAATGGTCTCCACTAAACTCATGACTCATGTTCCCATTCCTCCCTTCTTATTTTCCCAACCTCAGCCAATGAGCCAATAGTAGAATATAGAATATAGAATTTAGTCTTTCGATTTCTATGGCTATCTATCGTTCCATTTCTAGTCTGTCCACGCCAGCCTCCGCTTGCTGATGACCTCATAGTGGAATTTAGATCTAGATCTATCTCTATGGCCCTTTCCTGATTGACAGAATAGTGACATGTTTATCTGTAGAATTGCCATTCTAGCTGTTCTAACTCTATGGCCCTTCCCTGCTTTTCCCTCCCAGCTGATGACCAAACACCCGTCGAAGCGTCTGGGCTGTGGCTCCGAGGGAGAGAGGGACATCCAGGAGCACGCCTTCTTCAGACGCATCGACTGGGAACGCCTCCAGAACCGCGAGATCCAGCCCCCCTTCAAGCCCAAAGGGGTGAGTCACACACACACACATACATACACACAACCTACAGTACCCATGTCTGATTAAAATGAGGTTTAAAATAAATGTCCATTGTACATGCAGTTTGCTGTCGTCATCTATATTTCTTCTTTAATGCAAAATGATTGAAATGGTGGCGCAGTCGTAGCTTTGTGTTCTTTCAGTATGTTTGGCCTGTTTTCACACACAGTGGACATATACTCCACTGAGGAGTGTGTGTGTCCTATTTGGTTGCTTACTATCCGATGCGATCTCAGTTTCGCATTCGGATGAGTAACAACACCCACTCACACATACATGCACACATTTATGTGTACACATACATACTTACACACACACACACACACACTATGCAAGCGTGTACAATAGACGCACACACAAACACACACACACCTGTGAATGTCCTGCGGCCGTCTGTCACCATAGTAGAGCCAAGGCACACTCCCATCTGGTCTGTTGTCAGATCAGATTGGGCTGCATCTGAATGGAGTCTGTTTGGCAACTCTCACAGGTTACAGTCCAGTCCGGTCCAGCACCATTTGTTTAGCATGGCAAAGCCCCAGTGGCTATCGTCTCTCAGTCGTCGCAATGAACCAAAGACAACCTTTTCTAACGACAAAGCCTCTGCATGGGCTACAATACAGTACAACAATACTACTCATTTTACTCACATGTATACCACAATAATTCCTCATTTAACCTCATGTTTTCATATTGTATGTATATATTTCAAGCAGTACTCTTATGTAAGTACACATATAGTATGTGCTTAAATCTCCCAGCAATGAGAATATTCCCCAGAGACAAACATTTACAGTTGACTTTCAAATGTGTAATTACAAAGCAGTAGTTACATAGTGGAACAACAGTGTGTAATAACACACTTTTTCATAATAAAGTGTGTGTGTGTGTGTGTGTGTGTGTGTGTGTGTGTGTGTGTGTGTGTGTGTGTGTGTGTGTGTGTGTGTGCGTTCACACGATATGAGCGGCCTCACTGTCATACAAAGTCAGGGAGTGTTTTTGAATCCCTGTTTTGAATCCCAGAAACACACACACACACACACACACACATACTTTATTATGAAAGTGAAGTAGGCGAAAGGGATGAAGTAGGTCATTCGGTGTGCACGTTCAGCTGTGTGTGTGTCTTCATTGTCTATCTTCATTCTAAATATGCATTGCACTTCTGTTCCAAACCCCAGAGGTCTCCAGTGCTTCTCACAAGGTGAATACTGGCCTCCCACTGTCCCTGTAGTCTCGCGCTGGATTCAATTTGTTTGTGGACTCCAGTATGTGTATGTGGGTAGATGAAATTGTTACAGTGAAATTGTTACTTACGAGCCTCTAACCAACAATGCAGTTAAAAAAAATATGGATAAGAATAAGAAATAAAAGTAACAGGTAATTAAAGAGCAGCATTAAAATAACAATAGCGAGACTATACACAGGGGGGTACCGGTACAGAGTCAGTGTGCAGAGGCACCGGTTAGTTGAGGTGGTATGTACATGTAGGTAGAGTTAGTAAAGTGACTATGTACTATGGATCACAACAGAGAGTAGCAGCAGTGTAAAGGAGGGGGGGCACTGGTTAGTTGAGGCAATATGTACATGTAGGTAGAGTTAGTAAAGTGACTATGTATAGATGATAACAACAGAGGGTAGCAGTGGTGTAAAGGAGGAGGGAGGCACTGGTTAGTTGAGGCAATATGTACATGTAGGTAGAGTTAGTAAAGTGACTATATGTATAGATGATAACAACAGAGAGTAACAGTGTTGTAAAGTAGGGGGGGGGCAATGCAAATAGTCTGGGCAGCCATTTGATTAGATGTTCAGGAGTCTTATGACTTGGGGGTAGAAGCTGTTTAGGAGCCTCTTGGACCTAGACTTGGCGCTCCGATACCGCTTGCTGTGCGGCAGCAGAGAGAACAGTCTACGACTAGTGTAGCTGGAGTCTTTGACAATTTTTAGGGCCTTCCTCTGACACCGCCTGGTATAGAGGACCTGGATGGCAGGAAGCTTGGCCCCGGTGATGTACTGGGCCATACGCACTACCCTCTGTAGTGCCTTGCGGTCGGAGGCCGAGCAGTTGTTATACCAGGCAGTGACGCAACCAGTGTTCTCAATGATGTAGCTGTAGAACCTTTTGAGGATCTGAGGACCCATGCCAAATCTTTTCCGTCTCCTGGGGGGGAATAGGTTTTGTCGTGCCCTCTTCACGACTGTCTTGGTGGGCTTGGACCATGCTAGTTTGTCAGTGATGTAGACTCCAAGGAACTTGAAGCTCTCAACCTGCTCCACTGCAGCCCCGTCGATGAGAATGGGGGCGTGCTCTGCCCTTTTTCCTGTCTCTCTAATCCTCTTCTCCTTTCGTCCTCTCATCCTCATCCCCCTCTCATCCTCTCCTCCTCAATCACACTTCATGCCTGTTCTGACAGCTGGGAGATTGCCATTTAATAGCCAGGTACAGCGAGACCCAGATTATGAACACTAG
Source organism: Oncorhynchus tshawytscha (assembly GCF_018296145.1). NCBI lineage: Eukaryota > Metazoa > Chordata > Actinopteri > Salmoniformes > Salmonidae > Oncorhynchus > Oncorhynchus tshawytscha. Next base: position 7,660,053 of record NC_056460.1, on the reverse strand, counting down.
AGGGTTTATCTATCTATCGGAAACAGAGCAGGACAGATAGAACGCAGAGGAGAATAACAAGAACACCTGCCACAGTAGCTATTTATAGATATAGTTTATCTAGACTCGTATTTAGAGAACCACTTGATATGTGGTTTAAGTTTGTAGAGATGGAAGTGGGTCAAAGTGGCAGGATATGAGACTTGCTGATTAATGGTGATGGAATCACCGTGGTCAGGGAGCTTACCGTAAAACTTCAATTAATAGCCCGGGTGTTTATTTGCTTAAATCACTGAACACAACAGGCGCTTATTGGAGACAAACTTCTATTTGAGCCAGGTGTCTTATTTCCTTAATGAGCACAGCTTTTGCTCATTTGCATAGTTCATTGTTTAATTCCAGCATTCACTTCCAACATTCTGTTTTCATTTCCTACACTAATGTGTTGTGATTTACACATGGCGTCATGTATATTGTCTTAGTATACCTCTAAAAAAAATTTTTTTTTAATTTAAAAAATGTTTTCCTTGACAGAATTATTCTCCTATTAACTGTGCATTTTCGGCAGTTCTCACTTGCCACTAGAGAGCGATCGGATGATTTCTAGGGGTTTGTACTCCCGAAGTTGTTGACTGTTTTTCTGCTTGTCAGCTAGCTAGAATCAAATCAAATCAAATGTATTTATATAGCCCTTCGTACATCAGCTGATATCTCAAAGTGCTGTACAGAAATCCAGCCTAAAACCCCAAACAGCAAGCAATGCAGGTGTAGAAGCACGGTGGCTAGGAAAAACTCCCTAGAAAGGCCAAAACCTAGGAAGAAACCTAGAGAGGAACCAGGCTATGTGGGGTGGCCAGTCCTCTTCTGGCTGTGCCGGGTGGAGATTATAACAGAACATGGCCAAGATGTTCAAATGTTCATAAATGACCAGCATGGTCGAATAATAATAAGGCAGAACAGTTGAAACTGGAGCAGCAGCACAGTCAGGTGGAAGTTGAAACTGGAGCAGCAGCATGGCCAGGTGGACTGGGGACAGCAAGGAGTCATCATGTCAGGTAGTCCTGGGGCATGGTCCTAGGGCTCAGGTCAGTTGAAACTGGAACAGCAGCATGGCCAGGTGGACTGGGGACAGCAAGGAGTCATCATGTCAGGTAGTCCTGGGGCATGGTCCTAGGGCTCAGGTCCTCCGAGAGAGAGAAAGAAAGAGAAAGGAGAGAATTAGAGAACGCACACTTAGATTCACACAGGACACCGAATAGGACAGGAGAAGTACTCCAGATATAACAAACTGACCCCAGCCCCCCCACACACAAACTACTGCACCATAAATACTGGAGGCTGAGACAGGAGGGGTCAGGAGACACTGTGGCCCCATCTGAGGACACCCCCGGACAGGGCCAAACAGGAAGGATATAACCCCACCCACTTTGCCAAAGCACAGCCCCCACACCACTAGAGGGATATCTTCAACCACCAACTTACCATCCTGAGACAAGGCTGAGTATAGCCCACAAAGATCTCCGCCACGGCACAACCCAAGGGGGGCGCCAACCCAGACAGGATGACCACAACAGTGAATCAACCCACTCAGGTGACGCACCCACTCCAGGGACGGCATGAGAGAGCCCCAGTAAGCCAGTGACCCAGCCCCTGTAATAGTGTTAGAGGCAGGAATCCCAGTGGAAAGAGGGGAACCGGCCAGGCAGAGACAGCAAGGGCGGTTCGTTGCTCCAGAGCCTTTCCGTTCACCTTCCCACTCCTGGGCCAGACTACACTCAATCATATGACCCACTGAAGAGATGAGTCTTCAGTAAAGACTTAAAGGTTGAGACCGAGTTTGCGTCTCTGACATGGGTAGGCAGACCGTTCCATAAAAATGGAGCTCTATAGGAGAAAGCCCTGCCTCCAGCTGTTTGCTTAGAAATTCTAGGGACAATTAGGAGGCCTGCGTCTTGTGACCGTAGCGTACGTGTAGGTATGTATGGCAGGACCAAATCAGAGAGATAGGTAGGAGCAAGCCCATGTAATGCTTTGTAGGTTAGCAGTAAAACCTTGAAATCAGCCCTTGCTTTGACAGGAAGCCAGTGTAGAGAGGCTAGCACTGGAGTAATATGATCAAATTTTTTGGTTCTAGTCAGGATTCTAGCAGCCGTATTTAGCACTAACTGAAGTGTATTTAGTGCTTTATCCGGGTAGCCGGAAAATAGAGCATTGCAGTAGTCTAACCTAGAAGTGACAAAAGCGTGGATTAATTTTTCTGCATCATTTTTGGACAGAAAGTTTCTGATTTTTGCAATGTTACGTAGATGGAAAAAAGATGTCCTTGAAATGGTCTTGATATGTTCTTCAAAAGAAAGATCAGGGTCCAGAGTAACGCCGAGGTCCTTCACAGTTTTATTTGAGACGACTGTACAACCATTAAGATTAATTGTCAGATTCAACAGAAGATCTCTTTGTTTCTTGGGACCTAGAACAAGCATCTCTGTTTTGTCTGAGTTTAATAGTAGAAAGTTCTCAGCTGTTAGCAGTCAATGGTTAGCAGTTTCTTACTGGCTACATCATTTAATGTAACAAGTCAAACAATTCATGGTAACCTGGTCAATTATTAATTTAGAGCCAGCGTTTATTTAAAACAGACGTTTATTTAATTTAAATTTGTGCCGTTGCCCGGGTATCAAAAGGGGCAGACGGCTATTTGAGGGACTGCGTTTTAATTTCCGTTTCACGGTAGTCATATTGAGGAAGTGTTGGATTGGAACATAAAGCCAGGCACACATATAAAACACATGAAAAATACTGTCGGCACAATCTACATTTTGGACTGTCTATGAGTCCCCGTAGATTTTGTAGGCAGGGAAGTCGTGTTATTTGATAAAGCACGTCCACTTGTCCTGGTATGTTTTTAGTGATGGTGATTTTCTGTGTTCTTTTTGGATTTTCCATCCAGATTCATGTGAGAAAGAAACATAATAGTGTTATCTGATTACGAAAGAACAATTTTTGAATATTACTATAGGCGGACTGATTTCAAAGGATGGATGAAACGAGAGGTATCAGCAGTTCACAAGGATATACCAGGTGTATCTTGGTGTTACAACTAGTGTTTTAAGTGTTGTTGACCAAAGAAAATGCCTTCAAGTGTTCACACCCATTGACCTTTTCCACATTTTGCTGTGTTACAGTCTGAATTTAAAATGGATTCAATTTAGCTTTTCTGTCACTGTCCTACACACAATGTCCCAGAATGTCAAAATGGAGTTATGTTTATTGACATGTTTAAAAAGTAATTCAAAATGAATAGCTGAAATGTCTTGAGTCAATATGTATTCGTTAAGGCAAGCCTAAATAAGTTCAGGAGTAAAATGTTCATTAACAAGTTGCACTCACTCTGTGTGCAATAATGACTACCTTATATCTTTACCACACACATACATTTATCTTTAGGATCGCTCAGTCGAGCAGTGAATTTCAAACACTGATTCAACCACAAAGACCAGGGAGGTTTTCCAATGCCTCGCAAAGAAGGGCACGTATTGCTAGATAGTTTTTTTTTTAAAGTTGACATTGAATATCCCTTTGAGCATGGTGAAGTTATTAATTACACTTGGGATGGTGTATCAATACATCCACAAAGATACAGGTGTCCTTCCTAACTCATTTGCCCGAAAGGAAGGAAACCACTCAGAGATTTCAGCATGAGGCCAACGGTGACTTTAAAACAGTTACATGTGATAAGAGAAAACTGAGGATGGATCAACAACATTGTTGTTACTGCACAATATAAACATAATTGACAGAGTGAAAAGAAGGAAGCCTGTACAGAATAAAACATATTCCAAAACATGCATCCTGTTTGCATCAAGGTACTAAAGCAATACTGAAAATGTTTTGGCAAAGCCATTACTGAGTACCACTCTCAAAAATGTCACGCATAGTGGTGACTGCATCATGTTATGTGTATGCTTGTTATCGTTAAGTCTGGGGAGTTTTTCAGGATAAAAGAGAAATAATGGAGCTAAGCACAGGCCAAATCCTAGAGGTTAACCTGGTTGTCTGCTTTCCACCAGACACTGGGAGATGAATTCACCTTTCAAGAGGTCAAAATACCTGAAACAATAACCTGAAAGGCCATATAAACACTGGATTTGCTTACCAAGAAGACAGTGAATGTTCCTGAGTGGCCGAGTTACAGTTTTGACTTAAATCACCTTGAAAATGGTTGTCTAGCAATGATAACCAACCGATGTTACAGAGCTTGAAGAATTTTGGAAAGAAATTATGTGCAAATGTTGCACAATCCACGCGTGGAAAGCTCATAGAGATTTACCTAGAAAGACTCACATCTGTATTTGCTGACAAAGGTGCTTCGACAAAGTAGTGACTCAGAGGTGTGAATACTTATGCAAATGCAATTTCTATATATAATTTTCAATACATTTGCCAAAACTTCTATTGGGGTATTGTGTGTGGATGGGTTAAAAAAAAAAATATTTCATCCATTTTGAATTCAGGCTGTAACACAAAATGTGGATTAAGTTGAGGGGTATGAATACTTTCTGAAGGCGCTGTAAGAAGATCATCAAAACAACACTGAGAGGCTGTAGGTCGTTCTGTATTAAGAGCGGATGGAGAGAGAGCGAAAGAGAGGTGAGAGAGACACCTCAGCAAGTATTTGAATAGAGACAGACACAGCCATTTTATCATACTAAATAGAGTTCCTTTAATGTCTGTGTGTGTGTGACACGGAGAAAGACCCAAAGTAGGTCAAACAGCAGTTTGCGAGCCATCTGTCATTAAGAGTAGCACAGCGTAACGTGTACAATGAGTGGACATTGTAACAGACGTTAAACACAGTGGAAACAAAGCTGCGGCAGGTTTGAGTCAATTTCATTGGAGTCGACAGTCAGTCAATCCAGAAAGTAAGCTGGAATTGCACTTGACTTCATGAATGAATTGAATTTAAGTTTAATTGACCAGAGACACATTTGCATATGGGGGGATTTAGGTCTCAGAGACAAAGGGGGAGGATTTAAAAGAGGAGAGGAGGAGATAAGAGGTTGGGGCAGAAATGTATTGCTTTTTAGTGGAAGATGTGTTTTTTTTTTTCAGTTGGGAAAAAATGTGGGAGATTGTTTGTCTCGATCGATATGAGATCTCTGACTATCTGTGTGACTGACTGGCCACTGTTCAAACAAGACAAATGGCTATTTGCATAGTGATGCAGGCAGCACTTACGCTCGAATACTACAGTATTCGGAAGGGATTTGTGGGATTTGTCCTTTCATCCATCTCTTTTGTGGACACAAATCCCATAAACCTCATCATAATCTGTTGTGGCGTGAATGAATTTGTGGCTTTTCTTCAACAATATGTATTATAGGGAGACCTGTGCTCTTTTGCGCCACAAATGTGGCCATATCACTATGTGCTTTCTCTCTTCTATGTTGATGTGTGTGTTGTTGCCATCTCTCCTCTTCTCCCTCCTACTGTGTCTGACACAGAGTGACAGTGGGTGGCTGGTGTCACTTGTCAGTCAGCGTAGGAGTCAAGGAGGACACAGGAGGACAGTCGGAGGCCCCAGGCCCCCCACTGCGCACACGCACGGACACACACATACACCACACAACTATGAATATAGGACAACGGGACTTTTCCCCTTCGAATCACCACCGACGTGCCGTGTAGACGACCCACACCGACCCAATCAATGGAGGTTTTCCAACCACAGTGGAACACACACAGCTGTACAACAATGTAGGCCTCCATAGGGAATCCATAGGGAATTCCACTCTGGAGAAAGAACTTCCACATGCAGACACGGGCTTTCCATGATAAAAACCCACTATGCCCACCCAAACGTTACCGAACTGGTTCAGATTTGTACCTTTCACATGGTCCTTTCTGGCATGGATTCCGGCAACTATGTTGGGTGTATTTCTGAGGTGTCCTAATCAGGGATTGATGTAGATTTAGAGTCAATATATCACCAATCTTCCCCTATCTACAAGGGTGGCCAATGGCGTTGCACCTTATTGACATGTAAATTCAACTAACCAATCTGAACACATAAACATTCAATTATATATTTCTGCGGTGGCAAGAGGAAGCATAACCAACCCTGCTACAGGTGCGCAACGGGGCCAGCACAGTACAGCTTGCATCTGCTTGTCTCGGCTAAGTAATGTGAATCAACCCATATCCTTTTCCCGTGTCGGCTTACTGTACAGAGAGAGAGATATAGAGAGGGAGGGATATTCCCTGCCAGGTCCCTGGGGAGGTTTAAAGCCCATTAAGTGGAAAAACACACACACACACACACACACACACAGTGTAGGTGGAATAACTGATGAGGACAGAGCAAGAAGAGGTGCAGCAGGGTTTCTGGTGTAAACAACAGAGCCACACTGTGAAGTTGGAGGATAAGTCTTTAATTCCCCGGTCCCCACTGCCTGTGCTCTCTGTAATGCCCCTATGAACTTTGTCTTATTATCGATTTACCATTGTCATTTTATGTGTTGACTCTATCCTTAGTAATGTAATGGTCCTAAAGCGTTTCGAGCTGTTATCTATTTGAATTTACCCAATTGCCCAAGGTACTGGCGACAATCCTTAGACTCTTAAGACCCCAACCCAAAAGGGAATCACTGCAACCTACGCACCAGGATCCTCCAAAATAAACCACCATTTTGGGGGGGGGGGATTGCCTTTGAAAAGAAGTGTTCCAAACTCTACAGGCCTTCACGTATCGACTGTTAGAAGGCACACTGTGTCACTAAGTGGAATTGAGGCCTTCACAAGTTCAAGCCACAGCGCGAGGCGCTTTAAAGGGTGTCAGAAGTGTGACCCGACTGACAGCAGTGCTCACAGCGGTATTTTTGGTGTTTGGCGGCCATTTTGTGCCATTTGCGTCCCAGTCGCCCTAATGTTCTTCAGTAATGCCGTAGGGCTAGAGCAGCTGCTCTTATTCAGATGTATTGCCATACTGTCATGTAACAACCACGCAAAATACGTAAGCAGACGTATTCCCCAGTCACTCTGGATAAGGTCATCTGCTAAATGACTCAAATGTGAAGTGTAAATTTTGCATTCAAGTTTCTTTTAAACATACACAACACAATTTGAAATAAGACAAGTGAATGCAGGCGTGACTCCATTGAGAACTACATCATACATACATACAAATCCATCGCATGCTGTATGTTTTCTAGGACTATCATCTTGCAGACGACAGAAGTGAGATGTTTCACCCATATGCTCCCAGAGCGTTGACGTAGTTGACCTTGGCTTGTTAGCTGTGGAATGCTAATCCAACCACCCCCCTCGCCTGATACATCTCCCTGCCATTGACAGGTTTGGATAGCCCCGTCTTTACAGTCGCGATGAAAGCTGCTCCACATTTCTCACGTTCAGTTGCAGACGTTTGCTCTGCTCTTGTCAACACGCCAATTAACCCTTTAACAACCCCGCTGTACATCGATTGGCCACGTGGCTATTTTGATTCAAGTGAACTTTTCGTCTGTCGCAATGCAATCAGATTTGACATTTGAGGTGAGATGTTACATAAGACCTCTATATACAGTGGGGTGTGAAATTATTGACACCCTTGGTAAAGATTAGCAATAAGTACTGTATAAAATAAATAATTCAACTATTGTATGCGCAAGAAAAAAATGGAAAGTATTTTATACTGATACAATTGCTCAGAGAAAAATATTTATTTTCAAAAGTAATCTTTTTTTTTCAGAACGGTAGGGGTCATATTTGTTTAACACCGTTGTTATTGCTCATCTTTATTTTACATTTACATTTGAGTCATTTAGCAGACTCTCTTACCCAGCACAACTAACAGTAATGAGTGCATACATTTTCATATTGGTCCCCTGTGGGAATCGAACCCTACTGCACCAACGGAGCCGCACTTAATCAAGTGTGTCAATCATTACAGACCCCACTGTACATCCAAACAACACGAGGTGCTCGATCAAAACAGGTTACTAGATCAGAAGTGGCTAAGACGTGTTTGACTGTAGAGAGGTCCTGACATCTCCCTCAATTCCCTCTGCGACTCTGTCCAAAGTCTTGTTTGTGCAGTACTGATTAGTGTTTCACAGCTGCGCGCCAATGTTACTTTTTAAACCATTGGATTCAATTGCATTAAAAACATTACAATCCAGGTGACTGGGGATTCCTCCCAAATGGCAACCTACACCCTCTATAGTGCACTACTTTAGAGGCCATAGGGCTCTGGTCGAAAGAAAGAGAATGGGGTGTAATTTGGGACTCAGGCTGGGATGTAGAGCATGTCATGTGATGTTAGCATGGAAACAGGAGGGGGAGAATAGGGGTAGAAATAGCGGTATCAGGTGCAAAATGTTCTCTTTCCCCACCGTTCTCTCATTTAGCAGACCAGGTGATGGAGGTGGAGGGATATATAATGAAGCCCAGTTTCACATTTGCACATGTACAGTATTTCTTACCTTTGTGTGTTCCGTATGCTACAGTTGCAGCCACCTACGCCTCCCATTTTAAAACCTCTCTTTCGCTCTCTCTCTCTTTCTATCCCTCTCTCACAGTGCGGCAAAGGGGCGGAGAACTTCGACAAGTTCTTCACACGCACCCAGCCCCAGCTCACGCCCCCCGACCAGCTGGTCATCGCCAACATCGACCAAGCCGACTTCTCAGGCTTCTCCTTCATCAACCCCCAGTTTGTGCACCCCTCCCTGGTCTCCCTGCACACCGTATGAGGGGGAGCGGGCCACGGACCCCCTTCCTACCTCTGCTCCCTACCTAGCACTAACCCGCCACCAACTGCAGCCTCTTCAAGCCAAACTCCCAATCACCAAAACTGGTCCAACTCTACAACAACAACACAGACCCTGATATCAACCGCCATTTTGAGTTCCTCTATCAATGTATTAATGATGTGTCCTCTAGGAATGGGACTTGGGGCTCTGAGTGAGAGGAGTTGGTGAGTGGAAGTGCTGTGTGTTAATGGTGAGGGGGAGGGTGAAGGTTTGAGGAAGGAGATGTATGTAGGGTTGATATACTTTCCCACCCACCTGTTGTGTTTGTTTTCGGATGGGCAATTGTTTGAAATGAATCATGATAGATATTGAAATGAATCATGACAAATATTGAGATGACTGACCTGTTGTTTTGAATGTGTGGGGATAAAACCCATGAAACTATGCCAGTTTTTTTTTCTGATTCTAGAGCGAAGGGTTAACTTCTTGTTAAACCCTGTACTGGCTATACTAGTCTCCATTGAAACCCAAGGCAACTACAAACATAATCTCTTGTTTTGAGCTATTGGGTCAGAGCCAAATATGAGGTCAGTACAGGGAGACTATGTTTACAGTTTTACCTTGTGTTGGTGAGATTTTATTTCAATATGTTTCATTACAGGTGCCCCTATGTTTCAATATACATCAAATAATACACACCCAGTACGAATATCATGACACACTAACAATAACACGCACATACAGATGTAGGATCTTACTTTGATCACCCCATTGCAGGAAAAATTTCTTGCATTGCAAACTAAAATGTGTAATGTGTTTGAGGTTTAAAAAGGCTTCTGAAGTTTAATTTCCACTTAGACATTTCAGACTTGTTTCTTTTCCCTTACGAAAAATGTATCAACCCCTTAAAAAAAAAAAAAAGGCTTAATTATAATCCACATAATAACTCACATTTCCTGTAGCCGCACTGATTATTTTCCTGCTGTAGCAAACTGGCTCAAATTAAGATCATACATCTGTACACACACGTTACATTAACACAGGGATATATTGAACCTTGAACTCCAGGTTGTATGGTTATCTTGTCATTAGGTTTACAACTGTGAGTGGACATTGAGACAGAACGCAGTAGAAGTTGTGGTTAGAGGAAGTAGGCAGTGCAACAGTCCCATCTTCTTTCAACACCTACACAAGAATAACAGGTTAACAGAAGTATAAAGGTGGTCGTTCCAAAAGCAAATGGTGATCAGGTAGCACTACTTTGTGACAGCCTTTTTTACTATCCTCCTGTCCCGACTTTGTTGTCACTCTGCCCACTTATCAAAAAGGCCCTCAATGGCCATGATTCTCTTTAACCTGAAGAAGTCCTTCAATGTTAAGTTCCCAAGGGAAATTTATTGAGGATTTAGGAAGTAAATTGAGAGAGGTAGCGACTAAATTTCAATTGATGTCGAGTTATTGTTTGCTTACTCAATGAACCGTGCAATATTATATTGCATGCTTATACCCTTATACATGGCTATAACGCCATTCTAACCATGTTGACTAGAGTATCACGTTATTAAAACGATTAGTTCTCTTTTCTGCTTTTATGTGATGTCATGCACCCCCCCCTCCCCCCAATTAGTTCTAATTAATATTTTAGTGTAACACATACCAGTGTATTAACTATTTTGTAAATATTAATGAGCTATTTAAAAAAAAAAAGTATAGCATCTCGCAGATTTTATACCAACAACTGAATGTGATTTTATTATGTTAGATAGGTTAACATATTTCTATGTAAAAAATAAAGTACCCCAAAATATCAACTTTGTAACAATTAGGTGACAAAATAGAGTCGGTCGGGATTAGCAAACTGAGAGAAACATCTGGACGACTTTTGCCGATATTATCAAACGTTTTCCGTTTGCTCTCGTCTCCATCGCACATATCCGATGTCCTTGAATGCGATAGCTGAGTGAGTTGACTGAATGTGTGCCTGGCTCTTGTATCTGCATGTTGTTGGTGAGGATTTAAAAATAAGTTTAACAAAATGATATAAATGCTGCATGATACTCAGTACCAGTAACCAGGCCCCTGGTTGGATAGCAAGGAGTCTCTGCCCAAACACCAGATCCAAGATCAGCTGAACCTACCCTAATCCTAGCCATTCACAATTAGGAGGCTATGGTCAAATCTGACTACAGATATGCGTTTAGGGGAACTCCTAAACACATGTCTGTACTAGACCAGATGGGACAACTTGCTCTCTAGTGTCTCAATGAAGGGGTTTTGTTTCTTCTTATCGTTAGTATTGTTTGTTCGTATAAAAAAAAATACAATTTACATTATTTGTATTGTCGTCGTTTTTTTGTTTGGTTATAGATTCTGCTCAAGTGATACAGGAATGTTTTGCGGAATTATCATCATAGCAATTCATATCTTAACATCTAACTGTTGCTAGATTTATACAATTCCCTCGACTTTTGCTCCTATAAACCTTTTCCTAACCTCGTAACTGTGCCAAACCTGAAACAGCCAGAACCCGACAATAGCAGTGTTGCACTAGCTGTAGTCATACCAATGACCCGTCAATACCGAAATCTTATCAATACCGATGTGTTGTCAATACACATTTTTTTTTCAATGCCGATGACTCGTCAATACAGATGTCTCTCCCTGGTAGACTCTTGGTGGTTAGTCCAAGAGAGCGTGCCAACACCACATTTCAGTACGTCTTTCCGACCCATGTGCTTCTCGCTAAAAATATGTAGCTAAGGGATTGCTAATTCAAATAATGTCGACGTGGTTCTGATGCCAGACAATCCGGCAGTCGTTTCTTGTAGTTTTTATTTTATTTTTTATGTCATGTTAGCAGCCTACACCTCTGTGGGAGTTTACCTTTATGCTTTCTAGCCGGACAGCAGTATGACCCTTCTGCAATACCATGCCTGCTTACCCCTTACCTTAACTCCCTGTGCCTATCAATCAGTGTGTGTGTTTACATGTGCGTGTGAGAGAGGGAAGGAAGGAAACCATAAATGAGTGGTTGTTGAGTGAATAAATGAGTGAGTGTGTGGATGAGTGAATAATTGATCGGTGAACAACCCCGTTCCTCATCCTATTGGCCTGTTAAACCCCCCCTGTCTGGGTAGCTCATCTCCTCTGTCCATCCTTCCATTCCTCCCCCCTTCCTCAGTGCCTGGGCAATCGATCCATTCCCTTACTGACAAAGCCCTCATCCCTTCTCCTTCAAGATCCAATCAGTTCATGAAAGCAGTTTTGTCCGAGAAACTCGGCTCTACAGGCTGACACCTACCTGCCCTTCTTGCCCCTTCCAATCCTCCCAAAACGTACTGGGGAAAGAATTGGCCAAATGTGTTCTTTTTCACCTTCGTTTACATCCTGCTTTATATTTTCCTTTGCCTTAGCTCCTACGTCGTGTGTCCCAAATGGCACCCTATTCCCTATATATTGCACTACTTTTGTCCATAGGCCCTGGTCAAAAGTAGTGCACTATATAGGGAATAGGATGCCATCTGAGAAACAGCCAGCCTCTCCCCCATTCTCTGTTGATTCATGTCCAAACCAAGCGCTTCTTCTGTCCCTGTACATAATGATTTAGATATCTACATAGACTTGTAAAAGAAAGAATATATTGTATTTTGCAAATGGTTTATGTTCATTCTCCCCAAAACCCTTTGAAAGTGAGTCTGAGCTACTTACCTTGTAATCAATAGTGTAATTTGTACCTACTGTATGATAATGCAAATAAAAAAAATAAAAAATGGCTATTGGGAAGCTGTCTTTTTTACTTAAACATGAACTCAACTCATCAAAATCCACCATTATAAAAAGCCATTCCTGGCAATGACCTGACTCTATTTAAAGGTATTGGGTAACACTTTGCGGTCCATAATAAACCATTTATAAGGCATTTAGAAAAAGTTTGCTGGCCATTTACTAATCATTACTCCCACATTGAAATGACACTGGTCACTCCAAACATTTTCAGAGTGTTTCTAAAGTACAAATGGCGCTCACTTTAAATGGCAAAAACACTAATGATTCATATGGTGAACACACAGTTTATAAATGCCTTATACATGGTTTATTACAGGCTCTTAAAATAAGGTGACATTGCTGTCAACTCACATTCATCAAGTGTTCTGATTGCACTCAAAATGGGACTGGTTTTTCTAGTCTGATTTTAAGAGATCCATCTCCCGCAGAGCCCCAATATCGCTGTCACAGTTTCCTCTCTACTGCTGACATGGACAGGAAGTTTGCAGTTGATATAAACCATTGGGAAATTTGATTTGAGCAAATAAAGTATGAAAAGGTACAGAAAATGGGGGTTTCAGATGAGAGGAGGAGGAGAAGTCAGATGACCTTACCTGGTTTTATGGTTGTCAACACATCTCCACTAACAGCAAGAGGACAGACTACAACCAGGAAACAACTTTCACTGACAGTTGGTCCAGTTTTAAATGTTATATGGACACAGTCACAATGGCATTTCTCATAAATGTCTGGTGAAAATGAAGCCTCCTGATTTATGATCCCTTACGGGAATGAACACATTAATTAAGTTTGATGATTAAGATGTATGGCAGAGGTTTTACAGTACGTCCACAATCTCCTGAAGCTTCCGTAACAGACGTCCAAGTGTCTCTTGCCATTTGGAAAAGCGTGATGAACCGTAACCAAGGTTCAGTGAGCCTGACTTACCATCACTTGTGAGGACCAGGGGTGAGTGCATACGGACATTAAAGTTTAACACGCGAAGCGCTCCGAAGAAGTGTGGAAACGAGGTGCTGAATTTTTCATTGTGGACGCTGCGGCACAATCAAAGTATTTTTGTCAGCCGCTGGCTTTCTCATTTACAAGCTCGCTGGCACAGGAAGGCCCCTGCACCTTTGGCAACCAGGTCAGACAAACAGAATACAAAAACTATACTAAGCTGTGATAGGTAGGTTGGTTGGTTGGTTGGTTGGTTGGTAGATAGGTAGGTAATGACATTGCTCACTGTAATGTTTGTGTACTTAATACTTATAATTTCATATCTGTGTTTGTGTGAATGCATTTGTGGAAGAGCTTGCGATAAGCATATTCTTGTACTGGGTACGCTACACTATCATGTGCATCATGACAAATCAACTTTGATGTGGCACGGACAGACGTGAGTACTGTACACCAAACCTTATGCAGATGTGTTAGTAGGTTGATCATCAGCTCCATTGCCGGGTAGACTGAAGGACATGCTGGTGTTGATGGAGGACTATGGTGTAATGGTCATATCTGTTAGAACTTATCACAAACTGCAGCGTTGAGGCGGATCTACAGAGCGGATATCTACGGAACGTCTTACCAACCAACCAGGCTCCACGGTGCCTGAGGGGCCAATCAATGAGGTGGAAGGAGCTACATGCATTTCATGTAATTTCAATTCGGTCAATTCAACGGATGAAATTCAAATATTGTGAACAAGCGATACAGTGATACAGTGCATTCGGAAAGTATTCAGACCCCTTGTCCTTTTCCAAATTTTGTTACAGTACAGACTTATTCTAAAATGGATTCCTCACCAATCTACACACAATAGCCCATAATGACAAAGCAAAAACTGTTTTTTCTAAATGTTTGCAAATGTATCTCCCCCCAAAAAAAAAAAAACTGATATCACGTTTACATGTGTTCAGACCCTTTACTCTCCACAGCATGATGCTGCCACCGCCATGCTTCACCAAAGGGATGGTGCCAGGTTTCCCCCAGACGTGACGCTTGGCATTCAGGCCAAATAGTTCAATCCTGGTATCATCAGACCAGATAATCTTGAGTCCTTTAAGTACCTTTTGGCAAACTCCAAGCGGGCTGTCATGTGCCTTTTACTGAGGAGTGGCTTTCTTCTGGCCACTCTACCATAAAAGCATGATTGATGGTCTCTCTGACAGAGATGGTTGTCCTTCTGGGAGGTTCTACCATCTCCACAGAAGAACTCTGGAGCTCTGTCAGAGTGAACATCGGGTTCTTGGTCACCTCCCTGACCAAGGCCCTTTTCCCCCAATTGCTCGGTTTGGATGGTGGTTCCAAGCTTCTTCCATTTAAGAATGATGGAGGCCACTGTGTTCTTGGGGACCTTCAATGCTGCAGTTTTTTTTTTTTGGTACCCTTCCCCAGATCTGTGCCTTGACGCAATCCTGTCTCGGAGCTCTATGGATAATTCCTTTGACCTCATGGCTTGGTTTTTGCTCTGACATGCACTGTCAACTGTGGGACCTTATATAGACAGGTGTGAGGGCCTTTCCAAATCATGTCAAAATCAGTTACCACCGGTGGACTCCAATCAACTTGTAGAAACATCTCAAGGATGATCAAAGGAAACAGGATGCACCTGAGCTCAGTTTAGAATCTCATAGCAAAGGGTCTGAATACTCATGCAAACATTTCTCACAACCTGTTTTTGCTTTGTCATTATGGGGCATTGTGTGTAGATTGGGGGGGGGGTGGGATATTTAATCAATTTTAGAATAATGCTGTAACATAAAATGTGGAAAAGGGGAAGGGGTCTGAATACTTTCTGAATGCACTGCACTATACAACACAAGGCTTTACAATGACTTCACCTGAATGAGCAAAAAAAGCCCACTGATAGTCCCATGGAAACATACAGCTCTCGGTCTCTCGTTCTCTCTCTCCCTCAAGAGGCCAAAGGCAGTTACACAGAAATGGTACAAACATACATCAAGCTCTTCGATGTTAATACGTTTTGAAATAAAAAGCAACACAAACAAATGACATCTTAGCACTCTGTCGTGGGCGCGTGGGTGGGGTGGGGTGGTGGGCAGGAGAGGAGCTGCCATTAGATTTGTTGAATCTCTCTCTCCCCCTTAACAGCAATTAACCCTCTTCAATAAGAGAGCATTTGCTGTCAGCCTGGTATAATTTAATTACTATAAGGCTGGTGATGAAGAGCCATGGGATCCCTCGCTGCCGTATTAAGCCGCCATGGACCCCGTCCCAAATGGCACACCTATTCAGTACACTACTTTTGACCAGGGCTCGTAGGGCTCTCGTCAAAAGTAGTCCGCTATGTAGGGAAAAGAGTACCATTTGGAACGCAGAACCATATCATTGTGTCAACGGCGTCCCTGAATCTGAATCTAATGAACTGTCTGCTCTGCTCTACCAGTAACCATTAGGGATGTCTGCTCAACGTCTGAGCTGCTATAGCCTGCAGCACTTAAAGTCTGTTCATTGCTTCTAGTGGGAGTATTGGAAGCTCTGTGAAATCAATGGGTACTGTATGTTCAGGGAACTTGTTAAAAGGTCTCTCTCAAATCCAAATGCATTTATTGGCATGAGAAACAAACCAATATACTTCACATTGTAATAAAATAATAAATAATTAAATAGAATAGTAAAAACGAAATAATATAAAT
The DNA here is from genome assembly GCF_018296145.1 of Oncorhynchus tshawytscha. NCBI lineage: Eukaryota > Metazoa > Chordata > Actinopteri > Salmoniformes > Salmonidae > Oncorhynchus > Oncorhynchus tshawytscha. Next base: position 7,643,906 of record NC_056460.1, on the reverse strand, counting down.
AAAACTAGACTGATAACAGTGGATAGTAATAGGAAGTATAATCAATAATTGGTTAAACATGAAAAATAACAAGCAACTATTATTACTACTAAAATGAATGCTGCCACTTATTTACACTAATACCACAACTATCCCTACTATTACCAATCTCTCTCTCTGTCTCACTCACTCACACACACAACCCCTGTTTCATTTTACCAGAGTGTGGTGACAGCCACTCCTCTTCCCCAGAGTGTGTAATCTTATTTAGTGGACCACTGGTTTGAGAACCAGGCCCAAAACCTTTCTAATTCTCTATTTATCCAATTATGAACACAACAACCTTGACCTTCTCTCTCCTTCACACTTGCAGGGTGCATCCCAAACAACACCCTACTCCCTATATAGTCCACTACTTTTGACCAGGGCCCTAGTGCACTGTACAGGGAATTGGGTGATGCTGGGTGCTTCATATTTAATGTCCAGCTACGATGGGGATGAATCATAGTGGCTCCGTAATGTCCATAATGAGGAGAGGAGGGGGTTAAAGGGAGCAGTGGGTTTTGAAAGATGGCTGTTGCTGAGTTATAGAATTAGAATTCCATTCAAGTCTATTTATATGGTTGTTGATAACACGGCAATTTGTTACTTCAAAAACGTTAATAGAGGTCTTCATAATCCATTAGGACACATTTTTTATCAGCGACATTTTATAGCAGCCTGTGGGGCAAATTCCGTCGCTGTCCATGGCGCTGGAAATGTTGCCAAAGCTACGCTTTTGACGGCGAAAGCTCGAAAGAACATGGATAGACCGGCGGGAATAACAGGTCGCAGCTTCACCGATGCTAGAACAAACACACATAGAGGCCTAACAAATTGTGCCAGGAAAAGTAGTTCTCCCTTGGGTGGAGAGGGAAATGCACGGGGGCGATATAATAGCTGAGATGTAATCAGGGATGTAGATGTGGACAATCAACGTTTTCCAGACAGCTTTTAATTATGCATACTACATTGATAGGCCATATGCTCGTAAATAATTGGATAAATGGCCATATGTCTCTTTTTGGGGGGGTCAGTGCTAAATTTAGTTGGATTGCTTTGTACATTTTATGCACACATCAATACCCTATCATAATCAGCCAAAATGTTCAATAATGATAAATAATTAAAACTTTGGGGGTCGTTGGCTACCCGCCCAAAAACAAAAATTATATATATATATATATAGAGAGAGAGGGAGAGAAATTCAATGGGTTATGACGCTGAAGTCAGCCACAGGCATGTGTGTCTTGAATGTCACATGATGGAAGCTTCGTGGTGGGTTTGGTGCTTGATTGAACAGCTGTGTCGCATTCAACTCACACGAATCCCGAATCCCGTTAAGGAAGAGAAGTCTATGAATGTCAATCTCGGGACCGTTGGTTTATCCAAAGGAGAGACATTATTTGTGGGCTGCATTTCGCAAAAGCGAACTCTTGTTTTTTTGTTTAATCAGTGAAGCTTCATAGGCTATCCATATCCCCAACGGCTGCCGCTGCCCAATTGCTGGCGCCAGGCTGAAGTGGAATGCGCACTAGTATTGTCCTGCCGCCCATCCACTGCGCACTGCATCTCCGCGAGTCAACAGTAGACAAGTGGAGAGCAACGCGGGAGAAACAGTATTGTAAGGAAACGAGCGCTTTCCTCGACGAGACTTCTTTGTGAAGGTAAACAATGTTTATTTGAATTATTTCCTCGACTTTGAAGTGTCTCAGTAGGCAATCCGAAATGTGTTCAAACAGTGCTCTCTAGTTTGTTCGTCTCCACGTGATAGACTATATTGTTTTCTTCACTAACTGCTCTGTAAAAAATAACTCACTTTTAGAAGTTTAAGCGTATTCCTGTGACGTAGGCTCTAGAAGAGAAAAAACAACATTTAACTGTAAATGTCTAATGACACAATACACACTGTATTATCCTTTGTATAAATATTCAAATCCATTTAGTCAGTTATTGAGTTTAATCGGAAGGAGATGGCTGTATTATGTGGAGGGAAAAACTTCTTTTTCACACTTCCATAGACAACTTTTTTTACCATGTCGATGTGAATACGAACAGGTAGTTTTTACGACATTGTGAACACGATATTTTCAGCATGAATTAATATGTGTAAGCATTGGTTTGCTTTTTAAAAGATATGTCTGGAATTGCCGTTGTTGGCGGGCTACTATAGATATAATTGCAAGCCCTTGCTTTCAAAAGCGAAGCGATATTGAACGCATCCCACTTGGTCATTTCATTTAGGTTTAGTGCATTACTGAAGAGCGAGACCAGACAGATGTTGGTGGAAAGTGGAGTCAATATCGATTTTGTTTGGTGGTTTGAGTTATCTGTGATGCTGTAATACGTTTGATAGTGAAATATGCTATCACTATGATCAAACCTGAAACGATCGAAAACTTTCTCAATTTACCTTACTGAATTGTAATAGGATACATGCACGTTTTTCCAGTTCAGGACCAAGGACAGCGATTCGAGGTATTCAAGGGCCAATACAGTACAGAGACCACTTCATCTTACGATAAATGTGGCCCTTGGACATTGCAATGGTTTAGATACTCCTTTGTGTGTCCGTTTACGATTCAGCCTTTGCGCCTTTAGATTAAATTATTAAGTCGTCCATTATAAAAGTGTAAAGTCTATTTTGTATCATGATCAAATGTGAAATGCAATGCAAATATCCCAAAGCACTCTGCACTAGAAAAGGTTGTAGACAAACTTGGCTGAAAGCCAGTCATTGTGTCCCGGACCAATATTGGTAATAGCTGGGTCATGAGAAGGACTGAACGGCCAATTTTCTACAGCTCAACAGACTATAACAAAGCCCAGAAGTAATAGTTGGCGGAAACTTTTAACCAAAGCGTTTTCTATAGGCCTACAGTATATGTGACGCATGCAGCCATCAAACCCTGCCTACTTTCCTCCTGCCAACCTGCTGAAGTAGCTGTTGAGTTCTCTGCTCCCCTTGTCTGACAATCTTCCGAAGTTCAGCACCTCATAGCTAATACATATTTAATAATACAATCCTGTATTTAATTTAACGGTAATGACTAAGAAATGTTTCATCTTAATTGTGGAGGCACTTAAATGAGTGTGCTGGGTGGATAGCACTTTAGAATAGAATTTACATTACGTGTAATATGTTAGTCCCTATAGGCACATGCAACTGAATTGAGTGCTCATGCTAAATTAAATGTGCAGATGTTCGACTAATGCATGCCTATACACGATGACTAATTAGTCTGTCATGTTACTCACATTGGGCCTAATCATATTTACAATCTAAGAATTTGTCAGCAGGCGATATTAAATATTTCCTCTTCTAAAGAGTCACTGTGGAGTAGAGTCACTGTGGAGTAGAGTCACTGTGGAGTAGAGTCACTGTGGAGTAGAGTCACTGTGGAGTAGAGTCACTGTGGAGTAGAGTCACTGTGGAGTAGAGTCACTGTGGAGTAGAGTCACTGTGGAGTAGAGTCACTGTGGAGTAGAGTCACTGTGGAGTAGAGTCACTGTGGAGTAGAGTCACTGTGGAGTAGAGTCACTGTGGAGTAGAGTCACTGTGGAGTAGAGTCACTGTGGAGTAGAGTCACTGTGGAGTAGAGTCACTGTGGAGTAGAGTCACTGTGGAGTAGAGTCACTGTGGAGTAGAGTCACTGTGGAGTAGAGTCACTGTGGAGTAGAGTCACTGTGGAGTAGAGTCACTGTGGAGTAGAGTCACTGTGGAGTAGAGTCACTGTGGAGTAGAGTCACTGTGGAGTAGAGTCACTGTGGAGTAGAGTCACTGTGGAGTAGAGTCACTGTGGAGTAGAGTCACTGTGGAGTAGAGTCACTGTGGAGTAGAGTCACTGTGGAGTAGAGTCACTGTGGAGTAGAGTCACTGTGGAGTAGAGTCACTGTGGAGTAGAGTCACTGTGGAGTAGAGTCACTGTGGAGTAGAGTCACCGTGGAGTAGAGTCTAGAGTCACCGTGGAGTAGAGTCTAGAGTCACCTATGACTAATGAGTTGCAGGCAGCCTCGGCCCTCGGAGTACTTTGTAAACACGTGACTAGTGGTCTCAGTCGTGTAGAGTTACCTAGGTTAGGGAGGCTAGACAGGGTTCACATTAACCCAACACTTTCCAGAGCACATAGGTGTGAGTTGGACAGCACATGGTAATGGTATGTGTGCTTTATTGGCATGGGCACGCGGTCATGGAACAGTCCCAATCGGTAGTGTCCGCCGAACGTCCAATAGGTTAGATTGGGCTGCGTGTCGTTCATGTAGATAATCAACAAAAACAAGGATCAAACTGAGATATTGGGTGATTTTTGTCTTGTGCTTTTAATTGCAGTTGGTTATTATTTACAATCCTGTAACACTTGTGACAAAGGCGTTCCTTGTATGCCGGACTTTCCCTTCGCATCCCCAGGTCATTCCATGATAGTTGTCATAATCAAAGACTAACTAACTGTGTTGTTTTGGATACAACTGAATACAATAAAAACCAACTTTTAAAATTGCCGTTGAAAAGTCATAATGAAGTAAGAGAGAAATTAGTTGTTATCTGTCAAGCCTATACATGCCTGTAGTCTGTAGCCTTGGAGACTGGCAGTCATGAACACGGACCAATGTCCTGGCTGCTACCACAGGCTAGTTCACAGCCGATGTACACTGACACTGCGTCAGCATCTGCTTGACAGGGAGCTAATACCACTCTCTCTCTCTCTCTTTCTGGTGGAGGTCCCATATCACAGAGCCTGCCTCTTCTTGTACAGTCTGTCCTCCTGTCTGTCCGCTTTACACTATTACAGTGTCTCAGCCAGCCTGCCTATGCCCCTGTCTGTTTGTCTGTCTGTCTGTCTGTCTGTCTCTCCCCTATGGCACTGTCATAACAACACACTAACTTTGTGACTCTTACATGTAAGCGCTGTTTCTTCCGACTGGCCCATGAGCCTATTCGGTCTTCCTTAATGTGGGAACCTTAGTATTGTGCCGCACACAAAAGAGACATGGCTAAGTACTTAAAGAGAGAGCAGTACTTGGTCTCATGACAAAGCCGGAGAATGTGCCATTTCTCCGGGTGACTGGCTGTGTTGTGCCATTTGCCTCTCAAACGCAATGCACTGCCATGACGTTTGCCTCTACGTTTATGAGGAACTGTGGGAGAGTTCCTCGTAGCATACAGCTATAGGTATAAAGAGACTCACTTATGTGTCTTCATTTTTAAGTGAAAATACATTTGATCAGATCCAATTATAGATTTCTGACATAATCAACAGTGGAGTGTCATCTGAAAGAATTTGATTTGAGAAAATGATGACCACAGTTCCTCTTATTTTATTTTGGGATTTGGAGTTGATTGACAGGCTGTTGACAATCTGGCCATGTTTGAAGAGGCGGTAACACTTTCTTTGGATAGTCTATCTGTAGATGCTCTACAGATTATCAGTAACATTTCAACTAACTATCTACTATCTCTAACCCGAACCCTAACCCTTATTCTAAACTTAAACCCCATCCTTACTGTAACCTTAGAAAGCAGTTGCTTATCAACAGATAGTATGACCATCTGTAGAGCATTTACAGATGGAAAATTGGGACCATACGAATGAAGTGTGACCGAAGAGGCGAGCAGAGCCAAGAAACACTGGCTGAGATCTGTCAGGGAGATGCCTTTGGAGCAGCATAAAAGGCTTGGAGTGAGGCAAGCACTGCTCAAGCATATTAACATGTTCTGACATTAACTGTCCCCAGGCACTCAGTCAGAGTCAGTCCGTTGTTGCCTCTGAACCCTAAAGACTCTAGGCTGGTAAGATGCCCTCTGCAGAGTCTCCAGAGGTTTAACTGTTGGGTTGAGTTTGTGTTAAAAAATGAAGCCCTCTTTTTTTTTAAATATTATATATATAATATAATATTAAAATATTTAGATGGAGGGCCAGTGGAATGTTGTTTTGGGAGCACAGAGGTGAAATAACATGACCTTTATGACCTGGGGAAGAGTACCGGGAGTCTGAGTGTTTTGTTGGTCAAGAAGACTGACATATGAGTATGGCTGAGTTAGCACAGCCCTGTAGTGCCTATGCTACTGTATGCTAGTGCTATATACAGGGGCTATGGAGGGTGATTGTGGCTAGCTAGCTGCTAAATTCCACCATGGCCCCATGTCGTGTCCCCCATGTCGAGCCACTGACCCCAGGGCCCTATAGTCCTCTGATGCTGTCCACCCCACTGACCGCCCGCTCGCATCAGTGGAACACACAGGCCACGTTACTCTGGAGACGGTGCGTAGCGACATCTGGCCGTCATGGAAACTGGGTCAGTGGCTTTCCCGAAAGGAGTGCACAGACGAATCCTTGAGAGAGAAATAATGTTTAAAAAAACAAAACAAAAACATTTTAGTTAACATGCATTTCTGTTCTGCTACTGACAAATGTCTGAGTAACTCCAGCGGTTACCGGATTATAACCAGGTCCTATGACCATCACGTTCGGTGGTAGGGACCAAGTCGGTTGGGTAATAGAAGCCCAACTAGCTGTTTCATACTGTTGAATTTGCATGAGCTACAATGTTCAGAATGCTTGGTATTAAAATGAGCAGGTGTAGCCTATTAGCAACATCCACAAACAGAGTGTCGATGACGTCTAAAATTGAGAGAATTATCTACCAATCGCAAATGACACTCGATGATGACAAGGACGGTGCCTCCAAGCAACCAATGGATAACGCCTTAGCCTAAACATATACATTCCATATGCGATCCTGACCAGTGACCACCATGAACCCCTTTTTCCAAGAGACTGTGAGAGTTCTGTGAACAGAGTTCTGTTTCATTGCATCATTGACTTTCCGGCGGTTGTGTTGAAAAACAGTAGTTGGTTTTTGGGTTGAATGGAGGCTGATGAGGCTGGGTGCATGCTAATTGAATGGACAGAGAGAGTACTGACTGACCTAGTTTAGTGGTGATGCAGTGGGTTCCATTCCACTGGAGACAGTTAGATAGATGTGCATATCTGCCTAAAAGGCGCTACGTGGTCAATCTGACATCTGCTGTTGCCGTACAGCATTTACTGCGATGCGGCCTCCGCAGAAGTCAGAGCAAAGCACAAGCAGAAGCACAAGCATTTCGCTACACTTGCATTAACATCTGCTAACCATGTGTATGTGACAAATAACATTTGATTTGATTTGAAATCTACATTTTGCCTTTCGCCGTCAACCAATCATGTCAATGTGGAGCTATACGGAGCCGTCTGCATTGTTACAAAGTTTGAGAGGTGCACGGCGATGCAGTACGGAGCTTGATTTGGCCTCTTGCATTCCTCTGGAGGCTACGCAATTGCGTCACACCCTCCATACGAAGCATCAGACCACATTTTCAGATCAAGCATAAATTGGCTTTAAATCGCTGTTAAAATGAACTCCGCCCTCGAGTGGTGGGAAACACACCACAGAACAGACCTGGGTCATGTTCATAAAGCACCAACCGGAGAAAAATGAAACGGAACTGGGACTTGTCTAATAAGAAACAATCCTTTTAGTTTTCTATCGCTTGCCTTTTATGAACAGAACCCAGAGTAGGTGCATGGTCAAAATGGCTTCAGGTGCTATCAAATAAGACTGTTAGGTTTCTATAGTAATAGAAAATGCTAGACACTAAACAGGAAGTATGGTTCACTAGATTGTCGCTGTTGGGTGTTCATCCACGTATTGGACTGGTATTGGATTCCAGTCACAGAATGGATGTGTCCACCTTCTTCAAAGGTAGTTTGTAAAAATGCAAAGGGCGACTATGGGGCTTTTTGGATCTCCCTGCTTAGGCCCTGGAAGCTTTGAACATCTAATGAGACACATTGGTCAATAGACAGTTTTTCTCGGCTCAATCTCCGTTCATAATCCCATACGGGCTGAAACAATGTGTGGACTGAATTAGTATTCATAGTAGATTGAATGGGGCCTGTTGATCTCTTTGTGTGTGTGTGTGAATGGACATGATGGAGAATTTCAATGGTTATTGGCTGTGGGTATCCTTTGATCTAATCCGAAAAGTGTGTGTGCAGATGCAAGCATGTGTGTGTTATGTGCATTTGTCGATAAGTTTCTTGGAAACCAATGACTCACACATTAAACTGGCAAGTTGGACATCATCATAGCTTCCTGTACTCCGCACTGTACCATTGGCATTAAGCCTTTGCCAAGACTGTGCTTCAAGTAGCAAGGATTGGACACAACGACACTCTCCAAATATTATATATTTGAAATTATAAACTGGGTGGTTCGAGCCCTGAATGCTGATTGGCTGAAAGCTGGGGTATATAAGATTGTATACCATGGGTATGACAAAACATGTCTTTTGACTGCTCTAATGACGTTGCGTCGTGCCTAAGAACAGCCCTTATAAGTGGATCCATACAAATCTAGGAAACCGATGATTCCAAAATCAAAAAACCACTAACTACTGATGTTAAGCATTTAATCTTGCTATCCTTTGGGTAGGAGAAACAGACTGCCTTAGGCAGAGAGCAGAGCAAATGGCTCCTCAAAAGGTTGCTACCACTAGGATAATGACATCTGAGGGAATTGGAAATAAGTTGTCAAAGAGATGATTAATATTTCATATTTTAGTTTTTTTTTCCTTCTCATTTTCATGTTGAGGTAGAGGATATTGTTCTGCCCTAACGGCAATAATTTCACCATGACACTTAGACGTCAACTAGATAGACTATGAAACAGCATTCCCACTTCTAACTTCCTGGTATTTTCACTGCAGAAAAGATAAGTCTGTCTGGATATTTCTCAGTCTTTTACTTGTATATGACCCAAAGGTCAACAACAACACTCTGCACTGGTTGCTTTCTCCTGGTATAAGAGTTCATGAATATAACAACATAGAATATCTTTGCTAATAACTTCCCGTGGAAGTAGCTGTTTTGGACACTTTTCATAGAACAAGTTAACAGTCATTAATGTACACAGACAAATCTGTAAAAAAATAAAATTAAAAAAAGTGTCCAAATCCAGTTGAAATAGAGAATCGCACACTTTTTTTACCCTATTTCCCCAGCCACTTTAATATGGACAGACTATTTCTGACTGATCGCACAAGGACTAATGACGTCTGGATGTCTGTTCGGTCATTATGTTTTGTATCATTTAGTATTCTGTCATTTGGTGCTCTGTCAGTATTGTGATTTAGTGTTCTGTCATTTCGTATTATCATTCAGTGTTCTGTCATTTAGGCGTAGCTTTTTGTCGTCTATCATTTCAAATTCTGTCATTTAGAAAGCTGTAATTGTGTCCACACCAGGAAGTAGGCCTTCTATACATTGAAGCTCAAACTGCCTTGATAGATCTCTATTTCTAGAGGTTTGGTAATGATGCCTTGTGGGTGTAACGCAGAATGAGCGCAATGGGATGCTAGCATTGAATGTTAACCGCCCTATGATAAAACACAGTAGCCTGTCAATGAATGGCCTTGTGCATGACATGCAAACTAGCGCTTCACATGCTAGCGAAGCCACTGGTGTTGAAAGGCTGGTATTAATGTCTAAGTGGACGTGTGGGTCGAAGCTTTACTGAATGGGGACTGATTGGCTACCTGATAATGCCCCTCATTGCTTACACATGCTGGACCTTTGTGCTAAAAAAGTACAATTTGATTGACTGGTGAGTCAATGGTTGTGTCCCTATCACCTCATCTCCTTTCCTTCCTGATAGCTGACCAATGGAAATGTTCCACCTCTGAGTGAGCTACATGGCCCAAATTTACATTTGGTTTGAAGAGAAGGCCTATGGACCTTTTGCCGTCATCCACTTCTAATTAAATGTAATTGATTTTCTAATTGTCCAAATTATAAAGTGGTTTGTTGGTAATGATGGAATAGGCCAGTGTCATTACACGCATAGCTGTACCATAGTGAGTCAACCGTAGTGGGAGAGATGACATGTTGCATCCACAGTCACCGAGGTCAGATGAGATATTTACATTACCAAGTCATTACCGCTGTTGCAACAATGACTGTGGCTCGCTCCTTTGAAACGATGAACATGCGAAAGCCCTTTAAATGAGATACATTAGTCTCATCTTATACATTCGTACCCACATGTTATCGATATCGTGATACAAGGGGTCGTGAGGCCATGTTATCGATATCGTGATACGAGGGGTCGTGAGGCCATGTTATCGATATCGTGATACGAGGGGTCGTGAGGCCATGTTATCGATATCGTGATGAGGGGTTGAGGCCATGTTATCGATATCGTGATACGAGGGGTCGTGAGGCCATGTTATCGATATCGTGATACGAGGGGTCGTGAGGCCATGTTATCGATATCGTGATACGAGGGGTCGTGAGGCCATGTTATCGATATCGTGATACGAGGGGTCGTGAGGCCATGTTATCGATATCGTGATACGAGGGGTCGTGAGGCCATGTTATCGATATCGTGATACGAGGGGTCGTGAGGCCATGTTATCGATATCGTGATACGAGGGGTCGTGAGGCCATGTTATCGATATCGTGATACGAGGGGTCGTGAGGCCATGTTATCGATATCGTGATACGAGGGGTCGTGAGGCCATGTTATCGATATCGTGATACGAGGGGTCGTGAGGCCATGTTATCGATATCGTGATACGAGGGGTCGTGAGGCCATGTTATCGACATCGTGATACGAGGGGTCGTGAGGCCATGTTATCGATATCGTGATACGAGGGGTCGTGAGGCCATGTTATCGATATCGCCATGATACGAGGGGTCGTGAGGCCATGTTATCATGTTAGGGGTCGTGAGGCCATGTTATCGATATCGTGATACGAGGGGTCGTGAGGCCATGTTATCGATATCGTGATACGAGGGGTCGAGGCCATGTTATCGATATCGTGATACGAGGGGTCGTGAGGCCATGTTATCGATATCGTGATACGAGGGGTCGTGAGGCCATGTTATCGATATCGTGATACGAGGGGTCGTGAGGCCATGTTATCGATATCGTGATACGCCATGGGGTCGTGAGGCCATGTTATCGATATCGTGATACGAGGGGTCGTGAGGCCATGTTATCGATATCGTGATACGAGGGGTCGTGAGGCCATGTTATCGATATCGTGATACGAGGGGTCGTGAGGCCATGTTATCGATATCGTGATACGAGGGGTCGTGAGGCCATGTTATCGATATCGTGATACGAGGGGTCGTGAGGCCATGTTATCGCGTGATACGAGGGGTCAGGCCATGTTATCGATATCGTGACATCGTGAGGCCATGTTATGATACGTGATAAGGGGTCGTGAGGCCATGTTATCGAGCCGTGATACGAGGGGTCGTGAGGCCATGTTATCGTGATACGAGGGGTCGTGAGGCCATGTTATCGATATCGTGATACGAGGGGTCGTGAGGCCATGTTAAAACAGGGGTCGTGAGGCCAATCGATATCGTGATACGAGGGGTCGTGAGGCCATGTTATCGATATCGTGATACGAGGGGTCGTGAGGCCATGTTATCGATATCGTGATACGAGGGGTCGTGAGGCCATGTTATCGATATCGTGATACGAGGGGTCGTGAGGCCATGTTATCCCATCGTGATACGAGGGGTCGTGAGGCCACAGTGATACCGTGAGGCCATGGCATCGTGATAAAGGCCATGTTATCGACAACTGAGGCCATGTTATATCGTGAAATGAGGCCATGTTATCGACATCGTGATACATGAGGCCATGTTATCCCCAGGGGTCGTGAGGCCATGTTATCCATCGTGATAAGGGGTCGTGAGGCCATGGACATCGTGATACGAGGGGTCGTGAGGCCATGTTATCGACATCGTGATACGAGGGGTCGTGAGGCCATGTTATCGACATCGTGATACGAGGGGTCGTGAGGCCATGTTATCACATCGTGATACAGTGATGGAGGCCATGTTATGACATCGTGATACGAGGGGTCGTGAGGCCATGTTATCGACATCGTGATACGAGGGGTCGTGAGGCCATGTTACCATATCGTGATACGAGGGGTCGTGAGGCCATGTTATCGACATCGTGATACTTGAGGCCATGTTATGACATCGTGATACGAGGGGTCGTGAGGCCATGTTATCGACATCGTGATACGAGGGGTCGTGAGGCCATGTTATCGACATCGTGATACAAGGGGTCATGGCGCAAATGTTATCGATATCGTGATACGAGGGGTCGTGGCGCAAATGTTATCAACATCGTGATACAAGGGGTGGTGAAGCCACACGAAGCCACCCAAGTCGATGCAAAGAGAGAAAAAACAAAGCCTGATTAGATTGCTATTTCTCACACACACACTCCCACTCAAACAGCCAGTGGCAGTAAACAGACAACTCATTATGTGAAATGCCTTTTCAACACATATCCCCATGCATGCCAGGAAACCAGGCTTCCGGCTAGCGTGGGCTACGGCTACTGCAACCAAGTGATCAGTGTTTATGACTGATGGAGCATCAACATCAATAAACTGTTGCATATGTCACACCACCATAGTGTAAGACTGCTGGACTTCTGCTTGACTGGATCGTGTTGTGTTAATCCGATCGGTCTTTACCGGATCATGCTGTCTTAATCCGATCGGTCTTGACCGGATCATGCTGTCTTAATCCGATCGGTCTTGACCGGATCATGCTGTGTTAATCCGATCAGTCTTGACCGGATCATGCTGTGTTAATCCGATCCCGGATCATGCTGTGTTAATCCGATCGGTTTTTGATCAGATCATGCTGTGTTAATCCGATCGGTTTTTGACCGGATCATGCTGTGTTAATCCGATCGGTCTTGGCCGGATCATGCTGTGTTAATCCGATCCCAGATCATGCTGTGTTAATCCGATCGGTCTTGGCCGGATCATGCTGTGTTAATCCGATCCCAGATCATGCTGTGTTAATCCGATGGGCTGAATTAAGGAATATGAGGAGTAATGTAAGGTGTTGGAGCCATTCACAGGCTTCCCCAGCACTATTAGTGGTGTGTGGTTTGGGCCTGGGGCCTGGGGCCTGAGGCAAGGTGAGGACAGCCAAACCGACAACTGCAGTTCAAAGTTCAGCTTTTTCAAAATCAGCCCAATGTTCATGAAGCACGATGGTTATTTGAATAATTATTTTGAGAGATCAGGGCACCAGGCTATTTTCTAAAATACAGCAAAACAACTGACAATGTAATACACTAATATAAAAGTACACTGAACTATGATACACCGATTAGTTGTCAGGATGGAAAGGAGAGCAGGGAGGATTACTGGGACATTTGTGACACACTGAGACATGCCTGGCAGGCAGCGCTGCCTCCCAGGTAATGCTCCTGGCTTAAACTACCTACAAGTTTGTCTGGCAATTGACAACTGGGACGCAGGCTTGACCATGGGGTCTTAGCCATTGCCTTACAATTGACCATTAGGACATAGACATGGCCTTATCATTGACTACTGTGACACCGACCACTACCTGTTTCTATTAACTCTCCACCAACTCCATCCTCTCTGTCTCTCTGCAGTTTCTCTTTCTGCCGGCGGCGCCCCCTGCAGTTGTGGATGTGGTATGACCCTGTGTGGCAGGAAGGTGTTGACGGTGCTGAGCAGCGTGTTCGCTGTGTGTGCCCTGGGCCTGCTGGGCGTCGCTGTCAGTACTGACTACTGGCTCTATCTGGAGGAGGGCGTCATCCTGCCCCTCAACCAGAGTACCGAGTTACGCATGTCCCTGCACTCGGGCCTCTGGAGGGTCTGCTTCACAGCTGGTAAGTTTCTAGTTAGGGGTCGACGTTGCCCCTTAAGGACAGATCTAGGATCAGTTCAGCTTAGAGATGCATATGTCCCTGCAGTCAGAGATGTGGAGAGTCTGATTCATATTTGGTGAGTAGATGTTGCCCCTCAGGCACAAGTGTAAGATCAAGGTCAATAAAATATATATATATATATATATATGCTTTCTCACAAACACCAGATAGGTACAGTGAAATGTGTGGTTTTACGATGTCAGCCAAACACACTTAGAAAAAGGGTTCCAACAGGGTTCTTCGGCTGTCCCCGTGGAGAACCCTTTTTGGTTCCAGGTAGAACCCTTTTGGAACACACTAACCCAAAAGGGTTCTCCTATTGGGACAGCCGAAAAACCCATTTGGAACCCTTTGGGTTGTATGTACCCTTTCTACAGAGGGTTCTACATGGAACCAAAAGGGATTCTACCTGGAACCAAAAAAAGGTTATTCTATGGGGACAGCCAAATAACCCTTTAAGGTTCTAGATAACACCTTTTTTCTAAGAGTTTAGTAGTACGGTGCCCCTGGAGCAAATTACTCAAGGACACATTGTCAGATTTTTACCAGCGGACTTTAAGTTACTGGCCCAACGCTCTAACTGCTAAGCTACCTGCCGCCCTAGATGTTGCCCTTCAGCACGAATCTAGGATCAAGGTAGACGCTGCTCCTTAGGCGTACCTACCAAGAGATTTCTCGTCAGTTATAGTCACAACTGTGTACATTCCCCCTCAAGCAGACACCAAGATGGCCATTAAGGAACTTCACTGGACTATATGCAAACCATATATCCTGAGGCTGCATTTATTGTAGCTGGGGATTTTAACAAAGTAAATTAGAGAACAAGGCTACCTAAATTCTACCAGCATATTGATTGCGCTACGCGAGGGGGAAATACCCTCGACCACTGCTACTCTAACTTCCGCAATGCATACAAAGCCCTCCCTTTGGCAAATCCGACCATGACACCATCTTGCTCCTACCGTCTTATAGGCAGAAACTCAAACAGGATGTACCAGTGACGAGAACCATTCAACGCTGATCCGACCAATCGGAAGCCACGCTTCAAGATTGTTTTGATCACGCAGACTGGAATATGTTCCGGTCAGCCTCAGAGAACAACATCGACCTATACACTGACTCGGTGAGTGCATTTATAAAGAACTGCATTGGAGATGTTCTGCCCACTGTGACTATTAAAACCTACCCTAACCAGAAACAGTCGATGGATGGCGGCATTCGCGCAAAACTGAAAGTCCAATCCACCGCATTTAACCATGGAAAGAGGTCTGGGAATGTGACTAAATATAAACAGTGTAGTTATTCCCTCTGCAAGGCAATCAAACAAGCAAAATACCAGTACAGGGACAAGGTGGAGTCACGATTCAACGGCCCAGACACGAGACGTATGTGGCAGGGTCTACAGACAATCATGGACTACAAAAAGAAGACCAGCCACGTCACGGACAACGACGTCACGCTTCCAGACAAACTAAACACCTTCTTTGCCCGCTTTGAGGATAATAAAATTCCACCGTCGCGGCCCGCTAACAAGGACTGCACCCCAAATCCCCCTCCCCCACTCTCTGTGGCTGACGTGAGTAAAGCGTGTTAACCCTCGCAAGGCTGCTGGCCCAGACGGCATCCCTAGCCTCGTCCTCAGAGCATGCGCAGACCAGCTTGCTGGTGTGTTTACAGACATATTCAATCGCTCCCTATCCCAGTCTGTTGTCCCCACATGCTTCAAGATGGCTACCATTGTTCCTGTACCCAAGAAGGCAAAGATAACTGAATTAAATGACTACCGCCCCGTAGCACTCACTTCTGTCATCATGTGCTTTGAGAGACTAGTCAAGAATCATATCACCTCCACCTTACCGGCCACTTTAGACCCACTTCTGTTTTCATACCGGCCCAACAGGTCCACAAATGACACAATTGCCATCACACTGCACACTTCCCTATCCCTTCTGGACAAAAGGAATAAATATGTAAGAATGCTGTTCATTGACTACAGCTCAGCATTCAACACCATAGTACCCTCCAAGCTCATCATCAAGCTGGAGGCCCTGGGTCTCAACCCTGCCCTGTGCAATTGGGCCCTGGCCTTTCTGACAGGCCGCCCCCAGGTGGTGAAGGTAGGAAACAACATCTCCACTGGGGGACAACAAGGGTGCGTGCTCAGCCCCCTCCTGTACTCCTTATTCACCCACGACTGCGTGGCCATGTCACCCAAAACCCTGACAAACTTCTACAGATGCACAATCGAGAGCATCCTGTCGGGCTGTGTCATAGCCTGGTATGGCAACTGCACTGCCCTCAACCGCAAGGCTCTCCAGAGGGTGGTGAAGTCTGTGCAACGCATCACCGGGGGCAAACTACCTGCCCCCCTACAGCACCCAATGTCACAGGGAGGCCAAAAAGATAATCTAGGACATCAACCACCTGAGCCACTGCCTGTTCACACCGCTACCATCCAGAAGGCGAGGTCAGTACAGGTGCATCAAAGCAGGGACCGAGAGACTGAAAAACAGCTTCTACCTCAAGGCCATCAGACTGTTATACAGCAATCACTAACTCAGAGAGGCTGCTGCCTACATTGAGGCCCAATCAATGGCCACTTTAATAAATGGATCACTAGTCACTTTATACTATGCCACTCTAAATAATGCTACTTTAATACTCATATCACATGTATATACTGTATTTTATACCATCTATTGCAATTTGCCTATGCCGCTCGGCCATCGCTCATCCATATACTTACATGTACACATTCTCATTCACCCCTTTAGATTTGTGTGTATTAGGTAGTTGGGGAATTGTTAGATTACTTGTTAGATATTACTGCCCTGTCGGAACTAGAAGCACAAGCATTTCACTAGCACTCGGGTTAGCATCTGCTAACCATGTGTATGTGACATAACATTTGATTTCATGATTTGATTTGATCATCATAACCCTTAACCATTCGGGGACACTGACCGGTGTTTACTTCAGTTTCTATGTCTAATGACTGGTACCTTCTAGCTGGCCCTGGTGCCAGTCTGTTTCTGTTTTTGGTAAGTGATGACAGGAAGTTGGCGAGGCGGCGAAACAGGCTGGCACCCCAGTCCTGATTCACTAGACCGCCACAGGACCCACTCTTGAGAGTCAAATGTTCATCCTCTCCTCTCTCCACTCCCTCCCGGCTGCATCCCAATAATCTGTCCTTGAGTTACCCTGTCTACCCATGTTGGGTTATTACCATTACTTGTCCTGTCAACTCACCCTGGCTGCTCTCTTGCTCTGGTACGCTGAGGGGGGTGGGAAATCATGCTCTTCTACATTCCCCTTTTCCTTTGTCACTACCCCATGTGTCCCATTGCTGAACTGTTCGTCAGCGCTGGCCCATGCCGCTCGTCATTACAGCATACAACACCTGTCCTATTGCGCAGGTCCGTAAACTGGCCCCGTTCTGAAGACGCAGTAGTGACCCTACTAGCCAAGCTAACCCAACACCCCTGTTCACCTTCTCCTTCTCCTCTGACCGTGACAAGCCTTGTTTCAAGGTTGAACTAACACTGGCTTTTCTCCACCCCGCATGGTTACCTTGTGCCCTATCACAGGGGTGCTCCTCCACTTCTGACCCCCCCCCCCCTCACTGCCCCCGAGGCATGCTGGGAGCTTGAAGCAGGAAGTGTAAGCAGGAAGCACTAACTTTCACCCCTTTTCTCTCTTAGCGACGGCAGCTTTCAAAGTGTTTCCGAGCAGTAAACCAGGTATTCACTTCCTCTCTGATGTACTGTACTCTCTCCCCCCAGGTAGCCTCTGGATACTGAGGCTGACACAATCAACTGTAGCCAGTGCATGAGAATCAAACTAGCGACCTAACATTTTACTGTATTTAAAATGCATGCACTTGCTAAGTAATATTTGTGAGGACAATAAACAGGATTTGTTTCTATATTGCCATTATACCAGTGAAGGCTGGTGGAGGTATAAATGGGGAGGACTGGCTAATTTCTCCCTCCACCAGCAATATACTTTCCAGCAAGCATCACAGAGTGGCATGATGTTACAAAGCACACTCCTAGGTACATCCATTTAACTTGTCTTTTTTTTTGCCCTCGGTGTCCATCCTTACCTCCCATAAATCCTCAGGCAACACACTGTCAACATTACATGTTTCTGTGGTGATTAAATAGAGGACATTTTGCTTTGGTCCAAAAGACCAACTTCCATTGAAGTTTTAGCTGTGATTTAATGGCCTTGTTGCTAAACTGCCCCAACTAGCTATCCGTTTGACCCAGAAAATCTAGGCTTGTGTTGGGTTAGTTAGTGACAGACACACAGGGTCTATCTGGCTCAGTACAGTTACAATACATCATTACACCAGAGAGTGAATGGGCTGTGTTAGGCCCAGTATTTCTGCTGAGTAGCGTCCATTGAGTGGGGGTATTAAATGCGGCTGTTGGTCCCAGTCTCTGTTTGATTTGTGCTTGTACTGACTCTGGCCAATCCACTGTATAAAAGCTTGCTTCTCTCATGCCCATCAGACTATGAAGATGATGTTATGACGAGGGTGCTATAGTAGAGTGCTATACTAGGGTGCTATAGTAGTGCTATACTAGGGTGCTATAGTAGTGCTATACTAGGGTGCTATAGTAGTGCTGTGCTATAGTAGTGCTATACTAGGGTGCTATAGTAGTGCTATACTAGGGTGCTATAGTAGTGCTATACTAGGGTGCTATACTAGGGTGCTATAGTAGTGCTGTAGTAGTGCTATACTAGGGTGCTATAGTAGTGCTATACTAGGGTGCTATAGTAGGGTGCTATAGTAGTGCTATAGTAAGGTGCTATAGTAGTGCTATACTAGGGTGCTATAGTAGGGTGCTATAGTAAGGTGCTATAGTAGTGCTATACTAGGGTGCTATACTAGGGTGCTATAGTAGTGCTATGCTAGGGTGCTATAGTAGTGCTATACTAGGGTGCTATAGTAGTGCTATACTAGGGTGCTATAGTAGAGTGCTATAGTAGTGCTATACTAGGGTGCTATACTAGGGTGCTATAGTAGTGCTATACTAGGGTGCTATAGTAGTGCTATACTAGGGTGCTATAGTAGTGCTATACTAGGGTGCTATAGTAGTGCTGTGCTATAGTAGTGCTATACTAGGGTGCTATAGTAGTGCTATACTAGGGTGCTATAGTAGTGCTATACTAGGGTGCTATAGTAGTGCTATACTAGGGTGCTATAGTAGTGCTGTAGTAGTGCTATACTAGGGTGCTATAGTAGTGCTATACTAGGGTGCTATAGTAGGGTGCTATAGTAGTGCTATAGTAAGGTGCTATAGTAGTGCTATACTAGGGTGCTATAGTAGGGTGCTATAGTAAGGTGCTATAGTAGTGCTATACTAGGGTGCTATAGTAGTGCTATGCTAGGGTGCTATAGTAGTGCTATACTAGGGTGCTATAGTAGTGCTATACTAGGGTGCTATAGTAGAGTGCTATAGTAGTGCTATACTAGGGTGCTATAGTAGTGCGCTATAGTAGTGCTATACTAGGGTGCTATAGTAGTGCTATACTAGGGTGCTATAGTAGTTTGCAAACAGGTCACTGATTGAACATGCTTTTTTTAGTCCAGGAGTATGCTTAATAAGAGTTCAGTAAACCACCTCATAGCGAGTAAGAAACATGAAGGGGATTTGTTATTGAGTTAGAACAAACTGAAATCGGCCACCTATCGACTTTGGACCGTAGACATTAAAAACAGTAGACAGTGCTGACGTCTTCCACTCATTCATGTGGACAATTTGAAGCACGTCATATTGCTGCATGGCATCTCCTCGTAGCCTGCCGGCCCGTAATTGGTCTGCGTCAGTACATGGTCCTGTATGACAACCGATGTAGTAGTCAGAATGGATCAGTATTTGATTAAATATCTTAAACTTGTAGTGGACTTTAAATTAATTCACAGTGGGGAACGAAGCTGATCCATAATAAACTAATTTTAGAGCCCAAAACGTCCCCCCCCCCCAAAAAAAATGTTTTGGGCCCTTCTGGCGATTGGAATTTACTTTCTAGGGCCAACCAGGGCTTTTGGCACCGCTAGGTTGCTACGAAGTAGACGACCAGCAGAGCTTGTGACTTCACGCTCCAGACCAGAAACTGGGGGCCTGATTTGGACAAGTAGGGGTACTGTACAAAAGTACAAACACGTCCTTTCATTCCACCAAACCATCTAACCATGG
Organism: Oncorhynchus tshawytscha; assembly: GCF_018296145.1. Classification (NCBI taxonomy): domain Eukaryota; kingdom Metazoa; phylum Chordata; class Actinopteri; order Salmoniformes; family Salmonidae; genus Oncorhynchus; species Oncorhynchus tshawytscha. The sequence continues at coordinate 7,623,912 of NC_056460.1, read as the reverse complement.
TTCACCTGTTCACCAAGTCCTCCTCCTGGCCTAACCAGTCACCTGAGTGCCCACGCTCATTTCCAGGTACAACGCTGGGAAATGGTGCTCTAATTTTGATGTTTTTCTGGGCAGAGCTGAAGAGTATTTATGAACACATAGTCTGTCTGAAAGTCGCAGTCTAATTTGATTCCATTTATTATGGAATCATTCTATGGGCTGCGTTCCAAATGACCCCCTTTTCCCTACATAGTGCATTACTGTGGTCTATATAGGGAATAGGGTGCCATTTGGGACGGGGTAATGATGGCTTAATAAGGCAGCGAGGGATCCCATAGCTCTTCATCACTAGTGTTATAGTAATTAAATTATACCAGACTGACAGCAAAGATTCTCTTATTGAAGTGGGTTAATTACTGTTAAGACTCTGCAGAGAGAGAGAGAGAGAGAGAGAGAGAGATATTCAAGCGCAGGCATACGGTAGGCCATCACTGTAAATAGGAATTTGTTCTTAACCAACTTGCCTAATTAAATAAAGGTTAAATAAAATAAATAAATGCATGCACACACACACCATCACCAGTGAGTAGGGTGACATTAAAATAAGCACTCTTTCCCCACAGGACAGGGTGATAGAATGTCATGGCTGGGTGTTGGAACAAACAAACATTGAAGAGCTTGGTGTATATTTGTACAATTATGTGTCTTACAAAGTAAAAGTAACCGCCTTTCTGTGGTCGCTTGTATCTTCCTCTTTCCTGATCTAACAACTCTGGTGTCGATGTCTGTTTAAACCCTTTCAAATAACACAAGTCTATTCCCAACTCTATGCAACAGTTCTCTTCTATGTCTATTCCCAACTCTATGCAACAGTTCTCTTCTGTCTATTCCCTATTCCCAACTCTATGCAGCAGTTCTCTTCTATGTCTATTCCCTATTCCCAACTCTATGCAACAGTTCTCTCCTGTCTATTCCCAACTCTATGCAACAGTTCTCTTCTATGTCTATTCCCTATTCCCAACTCTATGCAGCAGTTCTCTTCTGTCTATTCCCTATTCCCAACTCTATGCAACAGTTCTCTTCTGTCTGTCTATTCCCTATTCCCAACTCTATGCAACAGTTCTCTTCTATGTCTATTCCCAACTCTATGCAACAGTTCTCTTCTGTCTATTCCCTATTCCCAACTCTATGCAACAGTTCTCTTCTATGTCTATTCCCTATTCCCAACTCTATGCAACAGTTCTCTTCTATGTCTATTCACCACTCTATGCAACAGTTCTCTTCTATGTCTATTCCCTATTCCCAACTCTATGCAACAGTTCTCTTCTATGTCTATTCCCAACTCTATGCAACAGTTCTCTTCTGTCTATTCCCAACTCTATGCAACAGTTCTCTTCTGTCTATTCCCTATTCCCAACTCTATGCAACAGTTCTCTCCTGTCTATTCCCTATTCCCAACTCTATGCAACAGTTCTCTTCTATGTCTATTCCCAACTCTATGCAACAGTTCTCTTCTGTCTATTCCCTATTCCCAACTCTATGCAGCAGTTCTCTTCTATGTCTATTCCCTATTCCCAACTCTATGCAACAGTTCTCTCCTGTCTATTCCCTATTCCCAACTCTATGCAACAGTTCTCTTCTGTCTATTCCCAACTCTATGCAACAGTTATCTTCTATGTCTATTCCCTATTCCCAACTCTATGCAGCAGTTCTCTTCTATGTCTATTCCCAACTCTATTCTTCTATGTCTATTCCCAACTCTATGCAACAGTTCTCTTCTGTCTATTCCCAACTCTATGCAACAGTTCTCTTCTATTCTATGCAACAGTTATCTTCTATGTCTATTCCCAACTCTATGCAACAGTTCTCTTCTGTCTATTCCCTATTCCCAACTCTATGCAACAGTTCTCTTCTATGTCTATTCCCAACTCTATGCAACAGTTCTCTTCTGTCTATTCCCTATTCCCAACTCTATGCAACAGTTCTCTTCTATGTCTATTCCCAACTCTATGCAACAGTTCTCTCCTGTCTATTCCCTATTCCCAACTCTATGCAACAGTTCTCTTCTATTCCCTATTGTCTATTCTTCTATGTCTATTCCCAACTCTATGCAACAGTTTCTCTGTCTATTCCCTATTCCCAACTCTATGCAACAGTTCTCTTCTATGTCTATTCCCTATTTCCAACTCTATGCAACAGTTCTCTTCTATGTCTATTCCCAACTCTATGCAACAGTTCTCTTCTATGTCTATTCCCTATTTCCAACTCTATGCAACAGTTCTCTTCTGTCTATTCCCTATTCCCAACTCTATGCAACAGTTCTCTTCTATGTCTATTCCCAACTCTATGCAACAGTTCTCTTCTATGTCTATTCCCAACTCTATGCAACAGTTCTCTTCTATGTCTATTCCCAACTCTATGCAACAGTTCTCTTCTGTCTATTCCCTATTCCCAACTCTATGCAGCAGTTCTCTTCTATGTCTATTCCCTATTCCCAACTCTATGCAACAGTTCTCTCCTGTCTATTCCCAACTCTATGCAACAGTTCTCTCCTGTCTATTCCCAACTCTATGCAACAGTTCTCTCCTGTCTATTCCCAACTCTATGCAACAGTTCTCTCCTGTCTATTCCCAACTCTATGCAACAGTTCTCTTCTGTCTATTCCCAACTCTATGCAACAGTTCTCTCCTGTCTATTCCCAACTCTATGCAACAGTTCTCTCCTGTCTATTCCCAACTCTATGCAACAGTTCTCTTCTGTCTATTCCCAACTCTATGCAACAGTTCTCTCCTGTCTATTCCCAACTCTATGCAACAGTTCTCTCCTGTCTATTCCCAACTCTATGCAACAGTTCTCTCCTGTCTATTCCCAACTCTATGCAACAGTTCTCTCCTGTCTATTCCCAACTCTATGCAACAGTTCTCTCCTGTCTATTCCCAACTCTATGCAACAGTTCTCTCCTGTCTATTCCCAACTCTATGCAACAGTTTCTCCTGTCTATTCCCAACTCTATGCAACAGTTCTCTCCTGTCTATTCCCAACTCTATGCAACAGTTCTCTCCTGTCTATTCCCTATTCCCAACTCTATGCAACAGTTCTCTTCTGTCTATTCCCTATTCCCAACTCTATGCAACAGTTATCTTCTATGTCTATTCCCTATTCCCAACTCTATGCAGCAGTTCTCTTCTATGTCTATTCCCAACTCTATGCAACAGTTCTCTTCTGTCTATTCCCAACTCTATGCAACAGTTCTCTTCTGTCTATTCCCAACTCTATGCAACAGTTATCTTCTATGTCTATTCCCAACTCTATGCAACAGTTCTCTTCTGTCTATTCCCTATTCCCAACTCTATGCAACAGTTCTCTTCTGTCTATTCCCTATTCCCAACTCTATGCAACAGTTCTCTTCTATGTCTATTCCCAACTCTATGCAACAGTTCTCTCCTGTCTATTCCCTATTCCCAACTCTATGCAACAGTTCTCTTCTGTCTATTCCCTATTCCCAACTCTATGCAACAGTTCTCTCCTGTCTATTCCCAACTCTATGGCACAGTTCTCTCCTGTCTATTCCCTATTCCCAACTCTATGCAACAGTTCTCTTCTATGTCTATTCCCTATTTCCAACTCTATGCAACAGTTCTCTTCTGTCTATTCCCTATTCCCAACTCTATGCAACAGTTCTCTTCTATGTCTATTCCCAACTCTATGCAACAGTTCTCTTCTATGTCTATTCCCAACTCTATGCAACAGTTCTCTTCTATGTCTATTCCCTATTTCCAACTCTATGCAACAGTTCTCTTCTGTCTATTCCCTATTCCCAACTCTATGCAACAGTTCTCTTCTATGTCTATTCCCAACTCTATGCAACAGTTCTCTTCTGTGTCTATTCCCAACTCTATGCAACAGTTCTCTTCTATGTCTATTCCCTATTTCCAACTCTATGCAACAGTTCTCTTCTATGTCTATTCCCTATTCCCAACTCTATGCAACAGTTCTCTTCTATGTCTATTCCCAACTCTATGCAACAGTTCTCTTCTATGTCTATTCCCTATTTCCAACTCTATGCAACAGTTCTCTTCTGTCTATTCCCTATTCCCAACTCTATGCAACAGTTCTCTTCTATGTCTATTCCCTATTCCCAACTCTATGCAACAGTTCTCTTCTATGTCTATTCCCTATTTCCAACTCTATGCAATAGTTCTCTTCTGTCTATTCCCTATTCCCAACTCTATGCAACAGTTCTCTTCTATGTCTATTCCCAACTCTATGCAACAGTTCTCTTCTGTCTATTCCCTATTCCCAACTCTATGCAACAGTTCTCTTCTGTCTATTCCCTATTCATCTACAGTCATGCCATTTCATTCCTGCACCATTCCATCGATTTAACTCTACTTACCCCCTTTTCTAGCGATGAGCCCCCTAGTGTGTGGGCTTTGTATTCACCTGTTAAAGGTGTAGTAAAGGGTTAATAAATGCCGTCTTCTCCTTTGCTTGTGTTGCAGGTGATGAGAAGGGCCGTTGTTTCACCGTTCAGTATGTGATGCCCACCAACGTGCAGCTGACCTCTGAGTCTACAGTTAGTGTGCTGAGTAAGTGAAGAAGACTTGTCATACGCTCATCTGTCTCATTTTCCTCTGTTCTGGGGGCATATCAAGTGTCTTAGAGTAGGAGTGCTGATATAGGATCAGTTTGACCTTTTTAGATCACAATGTATACGATAACATGGACAGGCGGATCTGATCCTTGATCAGCACTCCTACCCTGAGATGCTTTAGGAATACGGGCTCTGGTCCCTAGCAGAAACACACCCGTTCTGTTGTGGGAGGGCATAAATGTAGAGACAAGAGTTTTTCCTGAATGTATGACCGGGCAAGTCATTAACTATCCCATAACCAGAGTTGTTCCAGATCACATGGTCAGGAAAAGCTCTTGGTCTAACTCCGAGGCCACCGGACAGACTGCTGTCACTTTAGGGCTCAAGATATTTCTGTTCTTAAAGTCTAAAAATAACTTTGACATGAGTTGAGTAATGGACGAGGGGTATGCCTGAAGAGAGGAAGCACATGCTTCATCGTCAGTCCCCCAGGGTCCATTCTGATCACGTCAAACAAAAGGCATGAGTTTCAGTGGAACGTCCTTCCTTTGCCTAAATTACTCACAATTATCATAAGGAATAATTGTCAATTCTGTGGACAATGATGTGATACACATGCTGTATGTCTCATACATATGTCATTCCCCCAGAGACCGAAGGTGCTCATGATGTATGCTTTGAAGCATGGCGTGTGCCAGGGGTAGGTAACTAGATTCAGCCGCGGGACGATTTTTGTCTGAGCGGATGGTTGATTATAATCATTTGTAAAAATGCAAATTGACCACAACTAAGGCCAAAAACAGATTGTATTTGAAAATAACAATAACTTCATACCTTCATTACATTGAGACAGGATCACATGTCTGTTTGCCTTTTTTGTGGAAATACTTGAACAGATTTAGTCATTTAAACGCTTAATTTAAAAAATGATTTTCCATTCTTTTTTAATGATTTAAAAAAAAAAAAATGATTTTCCAAAAACGTCAAAGTTTCTGTTACTAAAAACTTTGGGGGGAAATAAATTTAAACGAGGGACGATTTTGACCGCCTGTTGCCAACCCCTGCCGTGTATACTCTGTGTAAGAGAAAATATAAATCCATACGACACAGGCTTGGGATGGACTGAATGAACATAAGGTACAGCAGAGCTACAGTGGTCCTAACTGACACATATCCACAGAATCCACACATCTCCCCCCATATGTATGTTTGTGCTATTCCTGACTTGCCCCTGAGGCATGGCTCATTTCACTCTAACAAGGAATACAGGGAGAGATATGAAAAATGCAAGGGCGCAATTTCTTTTGCGAGAGATGCCCCTCAGGCCAAACGCAGATGGATACACACAGGATGGGTAATGCTCAGACAGGCACTAGGACCATGGAGACACACTGTCAGAGGAGAGAGGCTCTGGGCCAGCTCTCTAAAATGCAGTTTGAGTATATCTAAATACAGAGCGAGAGAGATTCCCATAAGGCCTTAAGTGAGGAAGATGGGCAAATTAATATTTACAAAACTCAGAAAGCAGTAACAAGACCTGTGTCGCTCTCACAATTTAAATAATTTGCAAAACCCACAGACCAGACCAATATACTACCGGACTCAATTGTATTAGACACATACTTCAGAAATATTGTGCCGATTGGCCCAAATCTCATACAATTGTATCTGTAGATGCAATATCCCAATATTGTTTTCCCAATAGTTAAAGATTTGATTGATCCAATGGGATCTCCTGCACTATCCAGTAATTTAACCCATTCAGTCGCTGGAAAGCATATACGGCACTCAGGCTGAAGCATAGACCTACCTCTTTACCCAGGCTATGCATTTTGACCTCCTATGGTCCGCTCCTGCTTCATAGCATAGTTATGCTGGTATGGTTAAAGGGGAATCCAGGGAGAAACCATTCTCACAGTGGGGGTGCCGGCAACATCTTTTTAAGTTGAGATGCCTGTGGAGACATCCCAGGCAGTGGAACCACCCCTTTGATGTGTGCAAATGGAATGAGACCAGGAACAGTGGTAGCTATATTGCTCCTTGTTTGTCAGAGACCTCAAGAGGGGAAAAAAAGCAATCAAACTGTGGGAAGTTGAAAAAAAAGTTCCAAAACCAATTTAACCAGGAAACAAATATAGTGTTTGCGATATGCCATACACTGCTTTTAGGGTTATTTTACTCAGTCAATCAAATCACGCTGTGCTTTATCTCAGTGGTTAGAGGACACCATTTATTTGACTCAATTTAAACGCTTCATAGAACACAAGAAGACTCGTCACAATAGATTTGATTTGGGATGAGTTGACACTGTTGACTGAATAAACCGAAACACCAAATATAAACGTACTAAAGTGTATCATCCTTTATCTCCTTCCCCTGTTCCAGAGATGATCCGTTCAGCCACTCCCTTCCCCCTGGTGAGTCTCTTCTTCTTGTTCATCGGTTTTGTCCTGAGTAACGTCGGACACATCCGGCCCCACCGCACCATCCTGGCCTTCATCTCCGGAATCTTCTTCATCCTCTCAGGTAAAACGACCTCATTTCACTTCTGTGAATGCATTTTTGTTGGAACAAGAGATCCTTCACATTGTTTATTGAGTCTAAGGGCCAGTTTCCCAGGACGCAGATTGAACCCAGTCCTGGACTAATAAACTATTTCAGTGGAGAATCGCCATGGACAATGTGTGTTAGTCCAGGACTGGGTTCAATCTGTGTCCGGGGAAACTGGCTCAATATTGTTTAGTTTAAAATCCCCAGGACACAGTCTTTGTTGTTTCATCTATTAGTGAATCGCATGCACAGTTATTTTTGGCATTACCATAGAATGCAGCCCTTGTTCCGTAGTAACAGGAAATTTGGGTCCTGTATCAGTGATCACATTGTGACAGCTATACTATTTATTATTTCTAAGGGAATGTTGCATATCTGTACAAGTATGCAAATGTATCACCATAGAATTACAACATCCTGCTTATGCATCAGAAATACAGTAGAATATGTATTCTTCCTATCGCTCTGTCTCAAACACTCTCGCTTTTTCTCTCTCTCTCCCCCCATCTTTCTTTCTCTCTCTCTCCATCCCTCCTCTCTCCCTGCTAGGTCTGTCTCTGGTGGTGGGCCTGGTGTTGTACATCTCCAGTATTAATGATGAGATGTTGAACAGGACCAAGACCAACGAGGCCTACTTCAGCTACCAGTACGGCTGGTCCTTCGCGTTCGCTGCCATCTCCTTCCTGCTCACTGAGGTAACTTCCTCCTTGCTTCTTCATTACATTGTAATCCCAAATCCACCCCCAGAGCCTAACCTACCCCTAGAGCCTAACCTACCCCTAGAGCCTAACCTACCCCTAGAGCCTAACCTACCCCCAGAGCCTAACCTACCACCAGAGCCTAACCTACCCCCAGAGCCTAACCTACCCCTAGAGCCTATGCATTTTGCTTACAGCTGTCAATGTAGAGTACATAGGGCAGCGTTTCCTCAAACTCGGTCCTGGGGACCCCAAGGGGTGCACTTTTTGTTTTTTCCCCCCCTAGCACTACACAGCTGATTCAAATCCTCAAAGCTCGATGAATAGTCATTTATTTGAATCACCTGTATAGTGCTAAGGGGGAAAAACAGGAGAGAGTTTGGGAAACGCTGACATAGGGAATAGGGTCTAGGGGTCGATGAAGTTCAAATCTTTTACGCAATGATACCCACATTAAGTCTGTTGATAGAGATCAGCGATTGGGCAATTAACTGTTCCTCATTAGGCATTCATAGACAGGCACAAGGCACAACCCTGCAGTTGTGCCATCGTTTGTTGAAGAGGATACTTACGGTATGTTATCCTGCTCCCTTGCATCTGTCATGTATCTCCAGACGGCCGGCGTCATGTCCGTCTACCTGTTCATGAAGCGCTACACGGCCGAGGAGATGTACAGACCCCACCCGGGCTTATACGGGCCGCGCCACAGCAACTGCTCCGACTACTCTGGTCAGTTCCTCCACCCGGACACCTGGAATCAGCGCGGCCGCAGCCCCTCCAGCATCTCCAGCGAAGCCTCGCTCCAGATGAACCACTCCCTCCACTCCAACTACCCAGCGCTCCTCAAGTGTCCCGAGTACGACCGCATGTCCTCCTCCCCATGCTGAGGCCCGCGTGAAGCCCTGGAGCCTGGGCGGCGGTTTGCTCACACATCCCCAGGAAGGGAGAGTCTGGCTGGGTTGCTGAGGCTGTAGACTAGGTTGGTCGGTCTAGAGGGTGGCGATTGGGGGAGGCTGATGGGGAGGCGTATCTTTTTCCACGTGTGTGACGGCCTATTTTGAAGTCCTCTTGTAGTGCACTTTTCCCGAGTTTTGACACATTTGTGAGATGACGACCCCCACAGCCGACCTTCCCTCTCTGGTTTTACTCAAAGTACAGTAGAAGTAGTGATTCCCAATCAGACCTTGTTCACCTTCGCCATACAGCACGTTCTCCATCTTGGTCAATATATAAGCCGATATCTCCCCGGTAACCCAAATAGGACTTTCTGTCAACTGTATAACTTGTCAGATAATATGATACCATAAGCGGGGAGTTTGAAAGTGAAAGGTTGTCCTCTATTTTATTGTTTCATCTTGATTCTATTTATTATGACTGTGGTTTAATCATACTTCCAGAGAAATACTTGTTTATTACTTCTTTTCATCGTCCATCTCATGCTCAAACACTGTTGTACTGTCAACGAAGACACACAGATAAAGTTTTTTTTTTTTTTTTTTTTTTTTTTTTAAATGGAAAGAAACCAGGAAGCTACTACTACATCCATGGAGTCCAAATGGAGTCCCTGCAGAATTACAGGATGTACATAATGCAGTGAAAAGGGGGGTAATCAAGTGATGATGAAGCTAAAGGAGAGAGAGAAAAGAGAATAGTGTGTAGACAATAGTGTGACCATCAGATATGGAGAGCCAGTTTGAACGTAATGTAGTTGATGAAGAATGCAGAGTTGATCTAAGCTAGTCCTGATTTTACTGTTAGTAGTGCACCAGGCACATATACGCTTCTGGTCAAAAGTTTTAGAACACCTACTTATTCAAGGGTTTTTATTTTTTTTACAATTTTCCAAATTGGAGAATAATAGTGAAGACTTTAAAATTATGAAATAACACATCTGGATTCATGTTGTAACCAAACAAGTGTTAAACAAATCAAAATATGTAATATTTCATATTCTTCAGATAGCCACCCTTTGCCTTGATGACAGCTTTGCACACTCTTGGCATTCTCTCAACCAGCTTCACCAACAGTCTTGAAGGAGTTCCCACATATGCTGAGCACTTGTTGGCTGCTTTTCCTTCACTCTGTTGTCCGACTCATCCCAAACTGGCAGGTATAATTGAGAGAATACCAAGAGTGTACAAAGCTGTCATCAAGGCAAAGGGTGGCTATTTGAAAATATATAAAGATATTTTGATTTGATTAACACTTTTATGGTTACTACATGATTCTGTGTGTTATTTCATAGTTTTGATGTTTTCACTATTATTCTACAATGTAGAACATAGTCAAAATAAAGAAAACCCCTTGAATGAGTAGCTGTTGTACAACTTTTGACCGGCAGTGTACCTGTACAAGAATTACTGCTCTTTGGAAATTGAGTAAATCACTGAAATGTAAAATGTATATTTAAAACAAGTTTTGTATCAGATTGCATATGCATATAAAGTGTACAGTGACATAGCCAGATGCAAGCTGTTTGCTTTTGGATTCTTGGTTATGTCCCAAATGGCACCCTATTCCCTATATAGTGCACTACTTTTGACCCTGGCCATAAGTAGTTTGCTATGTAGGGAATAGGGAGCTGTTAGGAATGTGACATTGATTAAGGAAATACCCTGTCAGAAAAAAATCTTAGGTGTTAAATGTGACTAACTTGAAAATACATCTTGTGTATTACATACACCTTAGCCAAATACATTTAAACTCAGTTTTTCACAATTCCTGACATTTAATCCTAGTAAAGATTCCCTGTCTTAGGTCAGCTAGGATCACCACTTTAAGAATGTGAAATGTCAAAATAATAGTAGAGGGAATGATTTATTTCAGCTTTTATTTCTTTCATCACATTCCCAGTGGGTCAGAAGTTTACATACACTCAATTAGTATTTGGTAGCATTGCCTTTAAATTGTTTAACTTGGGTTAAATGTTTTGGGTAGCCTTCTACAAGCTTCCCACAATAAGTTGGGTGAATTTTGGCCCATTCCTCCTGACAGAACTTGTGTAACTGAGTCAGGTTTGTAGGCCTCCTTGCTCGCAAACGCTTTTTCAGTTCGGCCCACAAATTTTCTATAGGGCCTTGTGATGGCAACTCCAATACCTTGACTTTGTTGTCCTTAAGCCATTTTGCCACAACTTTGGAAGTATGCTTGTGGTCATTGTCCATTTGGAAGACCCATTTGCGACCAAGCTTTAACTTCCTGAGTGATGTCTTGAGATGTTGCTTCAATATATCCACATAATTTACCCTCTTCATGATGCCATCTATTTTGTGAAGTGCACCAGTCCCTCTTGCAGCAAAGCACCCCCACAACATGAAGCTGCCACCCCACGTGCTTCCCGGTTGGGATGGTGTTCTTCGGCTTGCAAGCCTCTTCCTTTTTCCTCCAAACGTAATGGTCATTATGGCCAAACAGTTCTATTTTTGTTTCATCAGACCAGAGGACATTTCTCCAAAAAGTACGGTCTTTATCCCCATGTGCAGTTGCAAACCATAGTCTGGCTATTTTATGGCGGTTTTGGAGCAGTGGCTTCTTCCTTGCTGAGCGGCCTTTCAGGTTATGTCGATATAGGACTTGTTTTACTGTGGATATAGATACTTTTGTATCTGTTTCTTCCAGCATCTTCACAAGGTCCTTTGCTGTTGTGCTGGAGTTGATTTGCACTTTTCGCACCAAAGTACGTTCATCTCTAGGAAACAGAACGTGTATCCTTCCTGAGCGATATGACGGCTGCATGTTCCCATGGTGTTTATACTTGCATACTATTGTTTGTACAGATGAACACGGTACCTTCAGGCGTTTGGAAATTGCCCCCAAGGATGAACCAGACTTGTGGAGGTCTACAATTATTTTTCTGAGGTCTTGGCTGATTTCTTTTGATTTTCCCATGTCAAGCAAAGAGGCACTGAGTTTGAAGGTAAGCCTTGAAATACATCCACAGGTACACCTCCAATTGACTCAAATTATGTCAATTAGCCTATCAGAAGCTTCTCAAGCTGTTTAAAGGCACAATCAACTTTGTATGTTAATGTCTGACCCACAGGTATTGTGATACAGTGAAATCATCTGTCTGTAAACAATTGTTGAAAAAATGACTTGTGTCATGCACAAAGTAGATGTCCTAACCGACTTGCCAAAACTATAGTTTGTTAACAAGACATTTCTGGAGTGTTTGAAAAACAAGTTTTAATGATTCCAACCTAAGTGTATGTAAACCTCCGACTTCAACTGTACATTATATATTTAAGCTACAGTATTTATGCCATAGTAAGACCTCATAGTTCCCTCTTTGTACATTTTAAAGTCAATTATCAATTTAGAGGACAACTATTGTCGGTGTTCAATGTTGCTACTGATGTTAGTAATTGTTATTTAGGAACAATATTGTTTTTTCTTGTTCAGTAGTCTCATTGACAGTCTAGATGTTTCTAGCCACAGTGTTCAACATGATAAATATTAGATTAGCTATATAAGGGAGGGGGGGAATAGCGAAAACGGAGAAGGTGGTTGGAGTGGAGAAGCGTGTGGCTAAATTTAAAAACATCTGATAGTGTTATGGTTGTTCCACAGGCAACATTTCTACATGGGATCTCTATAAAATACATACGGCATGTTTACACTTGATAACTTTGTTCAGTTTAAAGGATAAGTATTATATTTTGAGAAAAAAAATCCAAGTGTGAAAACTGCCAAACAAATCTGAAATATCTCACGTTGTCAAACACTATTATGAGTGTTTCTTCAGATTAGAACAGTCTTCTCAATATTTGTTTTATTCTCATTTGTGTTAATGCTGTATATATTTAATCATCAACATGTAAATGGACTGAAATAACTTTTATATAGACTATTACATGTGTAAGTTATAACGATCTGGATGTTTTACTCATTTGTAGCCATGGTGAACCATTTATCTACTCAGTGTGTCTATATTGTCTGTGGTTATAGCTGCTTTGCCTCTTGCATCGCATACTCAATGTGAGCTTTTGCATTTGTTTTACACACACATTTTAGAAAAGATTCAAGTCAGAGAAGTCATTTTTTATTTTTTACAAAGAGTCATTTTCATGATGTTCAATGTGCAATCTACTGTATTATATCTCTGAAAATAAAGAAACTGCTGTAATTGATGAAGTACCTCATTGCGGAACTTCTTACCTCTTAAAATATGAATGTATCCACTTTATCCTACACTATATCTGGAGACCGATTTTTATCTCAAGTCAAATTGTATTTGTCACATGCTTCACAAACAACAGGTGTAGCCTAACAGTGAAATGCTTACTTACAGGCACTTCCCAACAATGCAGAGAGAGAAAAAAGGTAAATACAGGAATAAATACAAAGAGTAACGATAATCTGTTGATTTTGTGTGATGTGCTACACATCGTCTCCCTGTAGTTTAGCGGTTCCCAGCCAGCGGTACTAGGTCCCCTGGTGGTACTTGGCCTATCCACAGTGGTACTCGAAAAGACTCATGAGACCATAGGCCTACTGGTTAAAATGCACATGAGGGGGTACATCAGGGGTACTCCGGCAAAGCAAACTGTAGTAACCAAAAAAGGTAGGGAACCACTGGTCTAGAAGTTCAGTATATGTTGTACACTGCATGGCCAATATTCTTTACTAGTATAGTAATTGATTAAGAATTCCCTTTTGACTATTGAGATATACTCCTTTTCAGGGCAATTGAGATGTGCCCATTTTACACTTAAGATGCGCCCCATTTTAAGAGTATTGAGATGCACCCCTGATTAAGAGTTGAGATTTGCCCTATTTAAATAGTATTGCGATGCACTTTTTAACACATGGGGGCCGCTTCAGACCCGGGTGACGCGTACTTAAATGGAACTTAATTCCCTTTTCATGCACATTTCTCTTTATGCTTATTCTGACCTTGGATTTAGGCATGAGGTAATGCACACAGCAAAATCAATGGTGTACATTCAACTCTGCAAGTGTAAGATGTACACTATTTTCAGTGAACAAATGAGTCTCGCTGTATTGGTGTTAAAAAAATACTTTTGAAAGTGTTAAATATTTAACTCTGTTGCAGTGTTCCTTTGAACACGTTAAGGGTAAAATGGGGATCTTGATTGCGGTGTTTGCATAGATCTAATGTAGAGTAATACGCAACACCTACAGTGTAAAACATAACATTTAGTTTAGAGTACACTGGACCCACTTCGCTTAGTGCTGACGCTGTTAGATTTTCTCAGTATAAGAAATAAACACTTGTAATGTTGCAGTAAATATTTTTGGGGATGTATTAACACTAAATGCCTATTTTGCATATTTCCCAGGATGCCTTTGAGTCAATTGTAGAGTTAACACCCATAACTGTATTTGTTAGTGACAGAGACATGGTTGTTGAACTCTTTCCTTTTAAAGGCCTCTGAATTTCCCCAAGTGAGTTCCTGGGTGAATGTTATTAAAATTATACTCTGACAATACATTACATACATCATAAGGTCTTACTTATTGGCCTAGTTGATGATCTAGTTTTGTCCTAACTCAGTGGTGTTAGGAAACTCCTTGTTTACAAGCCACATCAGGCCTGCAAGTCACGTTATGCTGGCTTGCAAAGTGATGTTTCATTCCTTTTGGAATCCAGCTAGAGTCCCCGGCTGTATCACAACCGGCCGTGATTGGAAGTCCCATAGGGAGGCGCACAATTGGCCCAGCGTCGTCCGGGTTTGGCCAGGGGGGCTTTCCTTAGCTCATTGCTAAGGAATGACTAGCGACTCCTTGTGACGGGCCGGGTGCCTGCAGGCTGACCTCTTCGTTAGGTGAACAGTGTTTCCTCTGACACATTGATGCGGCTGGCTTCCGGGTTAAGCAGGCGGGTGTTAAGAAGCGCGGTTTGGCGGGTCATGTTTTGGAGGACACATGACTCAATCTTCACCTCCCGAGCCCGTTGGGGAGGTGCAGCGATGAGACTAGATTGAAATTGGTGTGAAAAATGGGGTAAGATACTAAACACTTTTTTACTATATTATTTATCTTTGTATAGTTAATCGATCAATGTACATGCAAAAACAGATATTAAAAACAATCCTAAAAAGATTAATAAACCTGCAGTAGAGCATGCTGGGAAATATAATAATGGGTGTGGTTTTGATAGGACTGTTTTACTCGCTACAGTGTAAAACAATAATTCTGGTTATTAACACCAGCACTGGGATTAAAATAACCCCACTTAGTGTTCATTTCACATGTACAAAGTGAATTTAACTCCTGAATCCACACCAGAAATGTTACATTAAGTGGTGTATTAAAGTATTGAGATGTCAGCTGTATTGCTATGCACCCTTTAAGGATGATTGCAGTGTTACCACCCCTCTCATCAATTCAGTTTTGCGTCTCAAATGGCACTTTATTCCCTACGTAGTGCACTACTTTTGACCAGAGCAGGTCAAAAGTAGTGCACTATGTAGGGAATAGTGTCATTTGGGATACGCCCTGTGTGAATGAACAGAGCAATCGAAATGATGTCTTCAGTACAGACATGCAGAAGATGGGGAGCTGTGCCTCTGTACTACACTGCCATCTAGTGTTGGTTATAGAAAGAAACAAGTCAGAGCTGCATTCTATACTTACCATGTTAAACAAAACAAAAAACAGTCTCAACAAAGACATTCAAGTATTTGTCCGAAACATATCAACTGTGGACCACGGAAGAAAAAAACATTAATCTTGGGTGAAATGACAATCTTTCAACTGAGTGATTATTACAATGAGATCTTTTTACACAGAAAAGTTGTCTCTCAGCAGTCTCCATCTGGGACGCCTCAGTCCTCGCCTCTGGCATTGGAAGATATTGTAGGAATTTGGGTATTTATACAACATCGGGGGTCAGTGCCATTTAAGATGAGGGAGGACAAAACATTTTTTTCATGAGCATGGACTTATTTCTATTACACCATGTTTTAGGACTGTCATTCATATTACATCCACCCAGTTCAATGTAAGAGTGATAGGTTTAGGCTACTATATGATAATCAAATTTTCCCTATACCCATCATGAGGTTGCTAGGTGCACACAGTTCGAGCTAACATTTTTAGGTGACAGGCTACTGCTACATGGACAGACAGTGACACATTCAATACCGCCTTGCACACTCTTGCCTGCATCTAGCTGATCTCGGGTGTAATCATTAGTTCAACAGTTGCAAACGAGAGTTTCTATTTGATAAATTCAGGTATGTTTATCCCTATTTCGTTCTGTTTGCTTCCGTTTTAAGAAGCGTTTTTCAACAAAATTGTCAGAATGAATACACCCCTGATCACATGTAAACACACAGACTTTTATGAGCTGTTTTTGACTCCAACTAAGCATATATCCTCTGCAATTCTGTTAATTATGGGAAACGCTAATATAGACTGACCAGGTTAATCCAGGTGAAAGCCATGATCGCTTATTGTCACTTGTTAAAATGACCCCATGTCTCTCGCGGGGCTCAGTTGCTGGAACGTGACACTTGCAACGCCAGGGTTGTGGGTTTGATTCCCACGGAGGACCAGAGTGTGTTCCTAATTTTTGGGAAACTAAATGTATTTATCAGATTACTATAGGCGGAATTAGGTGTTCTGGGTTGGGGTCAAGACCCCAAAGGACCAGAATTGTGTTTTTTTTTAAAGTCCATATTGATACAGAAATATAAAGATTTGTTAAGAACAGGTTGATTTGACAAAGTAGTGAAAATTTGAAGAATTGAATTAATTACCTTTTGGGCTATGATTAAAAATAATAAATGCACCAGTCGGGAGGTTAAGTGTATTACGAAGTGAGTCTGATAAATTCAAATGGTGCGTACATAAATGGACTAATTTGGGAATTGTGAAATGATTGACTGCCTCATTTCATTATTGCAAAACAGTCCAAAAGGAAATGACAACATCAACCAAATAGCACTCCTAATCCGCACAGATACACACACTGTTTGTGCCACAGAATGGAATGGCACAAACCATAGCTACAATATAATAGTGTTGTATCAGGTCAGCCGTTCCCTCTCATCCCTTGGGAACTTGGCTGAAAACGGTTTGATCTGTTTCTTTGTGTGTGAGTGTGTGAGTGAGTGAGTGAGTGAGTGAGAGATTTCAGAGTACTGCCCTGTCTCCAACATGATGCAAATGATCTCTCCAAATCGCCTGGGTGAATCATGAGCCTGTGTATCCTTAGCTGAAATGCACAGAGAGACTTCTATTGGTCGAGGGATGCCTCCTGCTTTGTTAGAACATTGGAATTACAATTCATGTCCCGCGTCTCATCGTGTGTAACACAACTGAGGGTATGAAGAGAGAAACTTGATGTATATAGAATGTTGTGAACAAAGTCACCAAGTGCTTGAATACTTATTTAAAGTCCTAAAGGATTACCCTTTGCACATGGCCTCCCTGGTAAATTCATGTTTGTGTTTTTTTTTGTCTGTGTGCGTTTGTGCGTTCATCCATGCGTCTCCCTGTCTGTTGCCCTGGCAATTATCAAAAAGCTAATTTGTATCAAGATATAACAGCTGGGTGCCTGCTTGAAGTATTTAAGAAAGAGCATCTTGCTTTTAATCATTGGTGTACCTCTACGGGACTCAAGCTGATTCAACTCGGGGGAGTGGAGACTCAGCCCTTTGAAAATCAGGCTCCCACTTCCAGTCTTCAAACCTAAAAAAAAAAAATATGACTAAATAGCACAGCGTTTCCCAGACATGGTTCCGGGGACCTCAAGGGGTGCACGTTTTTGGTGTTTTGCCCTAGCTGATTCAAATAATCAAAGCTTGAATCCACTGTGTAGTGCTATGGCAAAAAAAAAAATGTGCAAAAAAAAAAAAAAATAGCACATCACTGATCCTCTCTGTAGCAGGATTTTTTGAAGGCAAGCCCCCCCCTCCATCTACTGTACATGGAACCCAAAAGAGTTCTACCTGCAGCCAAAAAAGGTTCTTCAAAGTATTCTCCTATGGGAACAGCCGAAGAACCCTTTAAGGTTTGAGATACCACCTTTTTTTCCAAAGCGTGTAAGTAAAATGATTTACCAGTTTTACCAGAAGAAAGTTCTAGAAATTACTCATGAGGCACTCCAACAAAATCAATGTCATTATTTGAAATAACTGGACATCATTTTGGACATCTTGGCTTTAAAAGAAGCCATCTTTAGGATGTCCACATGCACATAGCATTCTTGGAAGTGCTACACTCACAGATACAGTGCTCTCGGAAAGTATTCAGACCCCTTGACTTTTCCCACATGTTGTTACTTTATATCAGTATTCTGACCCTTTACTCTGTACTTTGCTGAAGCACCTTTGGCAGCGATTACAGCCTGGAGTCTTCTTGGGGATGAAGCTTAGCACAGCTGTATTTGGGGAGATTCTCCCATTCTACACTGCAGATCCTCTCAAGCTCTTTCAGGTTGGATGGGGAGCGTTGCTGCACAACTATTTGCAGGTCTCTCCAGAGATGTTTGATCGGATTCAAGTCCAGGCTGTGGCTGGGCCACTCAAGGACATTCAGAGAACTAACGAGTCAGTAAACCCACTACAATCATGCAGTAACGTTACAGTGTACAGTCAGTAAGCAGTTTAGCTGGTATACGCTCCCCATCCCGAAACCACTCCTGCGTTGTCTTGGCTGTGTGCTTAGAGTCGTTGTCCTATTGGAAGGTGAACTTTTGCCCCAAGTCTGAGATCCTGAGCGCTCTGGAGCAGGTTTTCATCAAAGATCTCTCTCTGTACTTTGCTCCATTCATCTTTCCCCCGATCCTGACTAAGTTTCCCTGCCCCTGAAAAACATCCACACAACATGATGCTGCCACCACCATGCTTCACCATAGGGATGGTATTGGCCAGATGATGAGGGGTACCTGATTTCCTCCAGATGTGACACTTGGCATTCAGGTCAAAGAGTTCAATCTTGGTTTCATCAGACCAGAGAATCTTGTTTCTCATGGTCTGAGAGTCCTTTAGGTGCCTTTTTGCAAACTCCTGTCATGTGTCTTTTACTGAGGAGTGGCTTCTGTCTGGCCACTCTACCATAAAGGCCTGATTGGTGGATTGCTGCAGAGATGGTGTCCTTCTGGAAGGTTCTCCCATCTCCACAGAGGAACTCTAGAGCTCTGTCAGTGTCCATTGGGTTCTTGGTCACCTCCCTGACCAAGGCCCTTCTCCCCTAATTGCTCAGTTTGGCCAGGCAACCAGCTCCATTTAAGAATGAACAAGGCCACTTTGTTCTTGGGGGACCTTCAAAGCTGCAGACATTTGTTCATACCCTTCCCCAGATCTGTGCCTCGACACAATCCTGTCTCGGAGCTCTGCGGACAATTCTTCGACCTCATGGCTTGGTTTTTGCTCTGACATCCACTGTCAACTGTGGGACCTTTATAAATGCATGTGTGTGCCTTTCCAAATCATGTCCAATTGAATTTATCCCAGGTGGACTCCAAACACATTGTAGGAACATCTCAAGGGTGATCAATGGAAACAGGATGCACCTAAGCTCAATTTCAAGTCTCATAGCAAAGAGTCTGAATACGTATGTAAATAAAATAAGAATTGTTTGTCTTTTGTCCTTATGGGGTATTGTGTGTAGATGAATGAGGGGAATTTAATCTATTTTAGAATAAAGCTGTTTCGCAAACAACGTGGAAAAAGTCAAGTGGTCTGAATACTTTTCGAATGCACTATACATTTGTATGCAACACGTCATACTAATACCAAGGAGGCCTACCACTGAGACAGATGGCATCCGTGCCATTTCAGTTCAAGCTCATTGCCGACCAGCATAATCCCCTTGGAGGGGGTTACGGAGATTGTCTCTAATATTTCTGTCTGTGTGAAGTCAAGATGCCACAGACTAGAAGTCATGAAAATAACATTTTGTTGCAACGTGCAACACATCTATGAAAGGATATGTGTCTTCCTTGACACTCGGCAAAAACATCCGTTTCACAATTTCCCTCTTCTTTGTCTCACACATTACATGTGTGTATTTTCTGGTCATTGTCTTTCCCTCTGTGCAATGAAAAGTTAGCTATTGAGAGGAAAGTTGATGAACTAACACAAACCAGAAGGCTCTCTCTGCTGCTCTATGATCTAAACTATTATCCTACTTAGATAAACCAACTAACATGCTTACAATGAGAAAACAACCCAGCCCCGAGAGTACCTTTTGATTTCCTATATAAACAACACTGACATGTCTCCCCACAGAGGATGTCTCCACTCTCATTCACTGGAGCAGTTCAGGATATGATTCAACCCCTTCAAGTGGCCCATTTCTCTCTCACACACACACGCGCACACGCACACACAGGAAGTGAATCAGAGTGCGGCTGGGGGGGGACTTTCTTTCAAAGGGATGGGACAGAAACGGCAGCGAGCTAGCCAAGCCCAGCAGGTTCTCTCTCTTGTGTGTCTGTGAAAGGGAAACGCTCTGCGTGGACCACAGCTGATCCAGCTGAAGCCCGGACTTTAAAGGGGCTGTTCAACCATTGAAATTACAGTTAAGATGGACATAACTTTCAAAAGTGGTCTAAAGTCTGCAGGCTACAAGTCCAATAAATGGGAGTTGGAGGTTTGAATGACGAGCTTAAATTCAGGCGTGAATTATCAACACTTTTTTTTGTGAATTCATCTGAAATGTTTTGGTGAAATTATGGTCATTTTCTGGCCATTTCTACACTGAAGAAAAATATGAACGCAACTTGTAAAGTGTTGGTACCGTGTTTCATGAGCTGAAATAAAAGATGCTGTAAATGTTCCATACGCACAAAAACCTTACTTAACTCAAATGTTGTGCACAAACTTGTTTACATCCCTGTTAGTGAGCATTTCTCATTTGCCAAGATAATCCATCCACCTGACAGATGATCATTACACAGGTGCACCTTGTGCTGGGGACAGTAAAAGGCCACTCTTAAAATGTGCAATTTGGTCACACAACACAATGCCACAGATGTCTCAAGTTTTGAAGGAGTCGAACATCGTTTTAGAGAATTTGGAAGTATGTTTAACTGGCCTCACAACCGCAGACCACGTGCATGGTGTCGTGTGGGCGAGCGGTTTGCTGGTGTCCACGTTGTGAACAGAGTGCCCCATGGTGGCGGTGGGGTTATGGTGTGGGCAGGCATAAGCTACTGAAAAACACAATTGCATATTTTTTCAATGGCAATTTGAATGCACCGAGATACCGTGACAAGATCCTGAGGCCCATTGTTGTGCCATTCATCCGCTACCATCACCTCATGTTTCAGCATGATAATGCACGGCCACAAGTCATAATCATCTGTACACAATTCCTGGAAGCTGAAAATGTCCCAGTTCATGTCCCAGGAATGTCACCCATTGAGCATGTTTGGAATGCTCTGGATTGATGTGTAAGACAGCATGTTCCAGTTCCCACCAATATCCAACAACTTCGCACAGCCAATGAAGAGGAGTGGGACAACATTCCACAGGTCACAATCAACAGCCTGATCAACTTTATGCAAAGGAGATGTGTTGCGCTGCATGAGGCAAATGGTGTCACACCAGATACCGACTGGTTTTCTGATCCACACCCCTACCTTTTTTAAAAGGTATCTGTGACTAACAGTATTCCCAGTCATGTGAAATTCATAGATTGAAATACATTAAATAGTCCCCAATTGACTGATTTCCTTATATGAACTGTAAATTCAGTCAAATCTTAGAAATTGTTGCATGTTGTGTTTATATTTTTGTACAATATATTTTCGTATACCCACATATGCCTCAATGGCATATGTGGCTTTGTCTTGTTTGATATCAGTTATGTTGTATCCTTCTGATGTCGACTCGAGGCCAATCATTGTCGTCTCTCATTGGTTAGCGGAATAGAAGGTGTGGTCTTGGTAGAAGATGTTGCGCTCTTTGGCAAATCAATTCATTTGAGGAGCGAAAGCAATTCCCACATCGAAAAACACCATTCCATTCTTGGGGGTGGAAAACGTCAACCTGTGGAGGAATCAACGACTTCTGTGATGTGAACTTTGGGGAATTAAAACCATGAGAAGCGTGAAGAGGAAAAAGCTCCTGAACTTAAGAAGCACTCCAGTTGAAGTTTACATGAAAGTGATGTTCTAGAAAAAAACCCGGCAACGATAGCCATATTCTGCCACACCAATTCGCCATATGGTTAGAGCGGGTGCCTCTTTAGTGTGTTCATAGCCCGTTGTGGATTATTATGAGGCGTCATGGCGTGGTGTGACCGTGGCTGTCAGATACTGCTGACCATCGTGGGCGCTTTTTCAGCTTTCAGTCTGATGACAATAGCTATTGGGACCGACTACTGGCTCTATTCTCGGGCGTACATATGTAACGCCACCAATGTCACCACGGACGACATGCAACCCAAGAAAACTAGAGGCGACCTGACGCACTCCGGACTGTGGCGGATTTGTTGTATAGAAGGTACTTTGTCAGCTTTCTGGTCAATTATTTTGAGTTTTTTTTTTTTCATTTGGTTAAATATAGGAAAGTTTCTGATGCACGAATCATTGAGTACTTTGTGTGTTGGGGGCGTTTGGGGAAAAACATAGCTGACAAAACCTTTTCTACACTGAAATAAACTGTCCACGCACAGAGTGAAGTTGTTAGGGCGTTTGATAGAAGCTGGTGTAGGCTACTCCTGCGTGCACGCTCAGTAATTGTTGGAACGTTATACCATTATGTATCCATGTGCGTAATGCAATGTATTAGGACTACTTTTTATTTTTGCTTCGGATATGATGTGGCCTCGTTACCATATACTGTACATGCATAATGCACGGCTGTATGGAAATGTGCAATATAACTCATTCATAGCCTACTCAACCCGTTTATAATCAATGGCTGTTACTTTTAGGAGTGCAAAACTACGAGTTTAACTTCAAACTGTTTAGATGCGCTTCTCCAAACGGAGGTTCTTTGTCCATCCAGTTCAGTGTATGTGATGCTGTTGCTTGGCAACTACACCTAAGCCATTGCTATGGAAACATGAGTGAGATTTAGAAATAGTTATCTGTAAAATAGGGTTAACTTTAATCAAATTCAAAGCATGTATGTTTTTCACCAACATGAGATGGAACGAATATGTGAGTTACTTTCTCGTTTCAACATAAGACCTGGGTTGGGCTTTGCTAAGAGTTGCACAGCAATGAAAGATTCAGTCAACTTCATTTATAATGTCTACCCATTTGAGCCAGGTGCTGAGAATTGTATCTATCAATACATCTTAATGAATCAATACGATAAATCTGTTCAGTGGTGTCCTTCGATTTGGTCACATCCAGATGAATATAGCATCTAAATGACATAATGGATGTTGGGTCTCTACTTTTTCCCACCAAAACCCAGTTATTTACTCTTCTCCATTGAAGTAGCCACTAGCCAGCTCTTCCAGATTACTTGCGTCATTGTTAGGCGAAATCAACCACGTTAATAAATATGCAGCCGCTAACCGCTGTAGTGTTGCGATGGGGAAATTATTCTCTAGCGAACTGCAAGCGAACTGAAGTGCACTTGCGTAAATTGGCCTGGGGAAAGATGGAGACTTCCACTTATGATTTTGATTATCAAACCTTGCAATATGAATAGGTAAATATTACTTGTTATTTCTTCTGTAGGTTAGCAAGTGAAGCACAGACACTCACAGAGAGATAGAGGGCGAGAATAGTCAAGGTTGACAAAAAATACAATTCTCAATCATTGCTATTCCATGTATGTCCACAGCTAGGCAACACAATGTCAAGTGGCAACATTACCCACAATTCTCTTTCCCTTTCTCAACCCTCTACTTTTCTCCAACCCCTAACATGTATGTAGCGAACTATAAATTACTAAATTGACCTCACACTGCTCATCTCTTTAACGACGTGTTCCAAATGGAAAGCTCTTTATTTAGTGCCTTGTAAAACAAAATGTTCTTAGCTGCGGGAGAGCACAGGGGAGGCTTTTAAGACGCGCACGGAACAACTTGAGTCTTGTTCCCAGCTCGCCTTAAATCAAACAAGAACTCCCACTTAACCAGCGCTTCCCTCCTGTGTCTCTCTCTGTGTCGACGGGAGACGAAATGACGCACTTCAAAGAGAGAGAGTGAGCGCGAAAGAGACAAAGTGGGAGGGGTCTTATTTACTTCCTTCTAAGTAGATAAGACACCTGTTGAATGACTGTCATTCTTTCTTTATGTTTTGAATGGCTTTTGATTTTGAGTAGCTATTGTTGCTTTCCAGACTGAATAAGAAGGACTTCCTGATGATAAGGACGATGAGGCATGGGTCTTGTTGGGTGTTTTGCTCTGTGAGGTAATTGTTGAATGATGTTTGTAATAAGCAAAGGGGCTTCGTGAGATACTTTTTATAGCTAGCAAAACACATTTTGGGGGTCTAAAATCATGGTGTTGTTTGTGTACGCAGGTCTACTCGCACACCCGCCAGTCCCCATATGAAAACATTAGTAAAATGTCAAAGAGCTCCTCAGAGATGTAGGCACGAAATGTGCTTCTTGGGCACCAGGAGGAGGTTGCCATGGCAATGCTATGCTGAGTAATAAAGGATGAACTGTTGTCTTGCAGGCAGACAGACAGAGTTTCCACTAGTTACCACAGGCAAAGTCAAAATTGTCTATATCGTAAAAATTCATGAAAATATAGTTTTTTATTTTTGGTATTAATTTAAGCTTAGGTTAGGCATAAGGTTAGTAGTGTGGTTATGGTTAGATTTAAAATCGCATTTTAAGAAGAGAAATTGTAGAATTAAGCAGGTGTTACGAATCCCTTTGTCCCGGCAGTCTATGGGGGATGGTATTGAGACCCTTAACATAACTCATGCAAAGTGTAATAGTGACAAAGTAACGGTGAGAACGAATCTGGCATTGTGACAGAATTGACCTTTCGATAATCCGTACATAACCTGGACGTACCATCAGGTTTAGGAACCAGAATGCAAGGAGAACTCCAAGGGCTGGAACTTGGCGTAGCCAGGTCATTCTCCAACAAAAATGTCACTTCATCCCTCATTATCTTCCTCTTAGAAGCATTGACACGATATGGGTGTTGCTTGATAGGGGCAGCATTTCCAACATTAATGTCATGTTCCAACACATTTGTACGAGTAGGAACGTCATTAAAGAGACATGGGAAACTGTGTAGCAGCCTCACAATATCGTCGGCCTGTCCGTCAAATGAACCAGACCTGATTGGATAGACAGCAGCATTTCGGAGTTGGGCAATCTAATGCACTGCTGCTGAGTATTGCGCAACTCCAATCCATCAACAATATGACAGTCCACTATCCTATGATACAGCAGTTCCTTCCGCTGTTTTTGAACTATCTAACTGGTTGATGGGCCGGGTGTGATATGCTTTCAACATGTTAATGTGGCACATACGAGATTGGTGTTTTCAGGAGTTTGAAGCACAATCAGTTTCACTTCATTTATTTTCAATGAAATACAGACCAGAGAAACGAGCTGACAGTGAAGATCCGTGAACAGGCAATAACACCAGTACTTGGCCACCTGGCTGTAATGGACGAGAAACAGCCTGTTTATCATAGTGTCTTTTCATACTCCTCTGTGAGGAAGACAGAGCTTCCTTTGCGAGAGCACAGGCTTGGTGTAGGCGCTCACGAAAGCGACTAACATAGTCCAACACATTCTCATCTCCTGTACACAACTCTTGGGACAAAAACTGTTCTTTAAGGACTTTCATTGTTCCTCTCACTGTGTGACCAAACACTAGTTCAGCCGGGCTGAACCCTATAGACTCCTGTACAGTTTCACAAGCAGCAAACAAAACTAGAGGAACTCCCTCATCCCAATCTTTCTCAGATTTCATAACAATATTTACATAGCATAGACTTCAGTGTCTGATGCCATCTTTCAAGCGCACCCTGAGACTCTGGGTGATATGCGCTTGCCACACGGTGCATAATTGACAAGGATTTTAACACCTGTTTGAAGAGCTTTGATAGGAAATTGGTACCTTGATCACTTTGTGCCACCTTAGGTAACCCAAATGTTGTGAATAATTGAATTAAGGCTTTACTCACTACCGGGGCTGTAATCCTTCGCAGAGGAATGGCCTCGGGATATCTTGTTGCCATACACATAATCATTAACAGAAACTGGTTACCCGATTTTGTCTTCGGTAACGATCCAACACCACATGTTCGAATGGTTCACCTATGACAGGTATTGGACAAAGAGGAGCGGGAGGAATAACCTGATTTGGTTTTCCTGTTATCTGACATTATGTGGCATGTCCGACAGAACTGAGCCACATCTTGTTTTAAACCTGGCCGAAAGAAATGTCGAAGGATCCGATCATAAGTCTTTGTGAGGGATAACACATATTGTCGAAAGGCTGTCGGAATCACTTTTTGGTAAACAGCATTCCAATCTCCGTCCACGTCTACATGGGATGTCCATTTACGCATGAGGAGATTACCATCAATGAAGTACGCCACCTTCTTCTTTACCTCTTCCAATGAGACAACACTAGAAAAGCATTTAGCAAGCTTGGTGTCAACCTTTTGGTTAGCAATCAGCTGCTCACGAGTGACTGGTAACTGTATTGCATCAGCAATAATAAGTTCGACATACTTTGATTCTTTCCTGGGCTGTTTGTCAGAGGTGATCAGCTTCCCAGAGGTAGCACACAACCCATCCTCTTGATCAACCTCAGATTTGTCGAACACTGTTCTGTTCAATCACGTCACCCACTTGTCGTGCCTGAGCACGAGTGACAGCACAAGCGGGGAACACATGTGGAAAACTCTGTGCCAGCTCATTGGAGAGAGAGTGGTCACTTTTATCCAACACTTCCAATACGGGTATTACCTTTCCTCCGGCAATATCATCACCCATTATAAAGGTCGCACCTTTTACTGGCAAACTAGGACGTACCCCCACTCTGAATATTCCATTGATTAACTCAGAGTGTAATTTCACAAAGTGCAATGGCACTGGGACAAAACCCATTTCAATACCCTGAATTAACACACTGGAACCACAGTATGTATCGTCAGATAATGGCAACACATCAGACAATATAAACGACTGCGCCACACCAGTATCTCTAAGGATTTTAACCGGACGCTGAGATGCTTTGTCATTCGCTAGGGACACAAACCCCCTCAAATGAAAGGTTCATAACTGCGGTCGGGGACTGAGACTTTCAAACTGCAGTTACCCTGAGGCACCTGTTTAGTTTCAGACCTCACAACTGTACGAATAAGCCCAACACCTGTTGGCGGCTTGGCACGAAGAGGCATCCCTTGTTTGTGTTTTAGCAGGAAGCAATCATTAATCATATGTCCCACTTTATGGCAATAGAAACAGGGACGCTCATTCTTCTGGGGTGCTTGATATACTACTGCTGGCCGACTAGGGCTAAAAGTAGGCAATTCAGTGGCTCTACTCTCAGTATGAGCCACAAACACACTCGTGCGTCAACACAAACTCGTCTGCCAACACAGACGCTTCTGACAGGGAGGATACTTTGTTAGTTTAGGTAAACTACAATGCGTTCGGGTAAGACATTTCTAAACACTTCCAACAAGATTAACTCCCGGAGAGAGTTGAAATCAGTTACCTTACTAGCAGTATGCCATTTATCAAACAGATTTCCCTTGTCTCTAGCAAGTTCCACATAAGTCTTACTAGAAGACTTCCTATGAGACCTAAATCTCTGTCGGTATGCCTCAGGCACAAGCTCATAGGCGCGAAGAACAGTAGCTTTGACCACTTCATAATTCAAACTGTCTTCCAGAGGTAGCGCTGACAAAACCTATTGGGCTTTACCAGTTCATTTACACTGAAGCAATAGGCACCATACCTCTTCAGGCCATTTCAATGCTACGGCTATATGTTCAAAAACACAAAAATAGGAGTCAACTTCTGCCTTGGTACCTTTGTTCAGAGAGTCAATCTGCCTACTAATGGCAAAAGTGTTGGAAGCTCCAGTTGGTGAGGACGGCTCACTAACAGGCACAGCAGGAACGAAGGCTAGCCTCGCTGTCTCTGCCTCCAGTTCCATCTGGCGCATTTTGAACTCCAACTGCCGTTGTTCTCTGTCTACCTCAATTGTACACATCTCCAACTCTTAACTGCCTCTGTTCTCGCTCTTTTTCCTTTTCCTGCCTCAATTTTACACATCTCCAACTGGAGAGTCTCTCGCCTAATTTGGGCTCTCTCTTCCGCCTCCAGTTGGAACTGTATTGACCGGACATCCCTCCTGGCATCACCGGTTGACAGTGGGGAGAGTGGATCAAAACGGGGCAATGTGGCTGGAGCTTTAGCCTCGCCCTCATTCTCAGACACCAACGGGCTTAGAGGAGCAGCAACCTCCCCTACAGGGGTAGTAGGCTCAGGCAGCGGTAACACAAGCACCTGCTCTTCCAACAAAACATTTAGCACTCGCTGTTTAACCGCCACCGTAACTACACTCTGCGGATTCGATACAGAATAATGGTCAGCCAAGGTCATTAAATTAACTCTACAACATTTGTCAAAAACCTCCCACGAAGGGTTATCCAAAAAGGATTTCAAATCAAAAGTAGCCATCTTGCACTACTACCAAACGAGAGCCAACAAACAGCAAATACTAATGCTACATCAGCTATGACACTCAACACTCAACTAGACCACTATAACAATCTGCACAAGCGGCATGGGTGTCAGTAATGACATATCCCGGATGAGCCCCCACTTATGTTATGAATCCCTTTTGCCCGGCAGTCTAGGGGGGGGTGGGGTGGTAACAAGACCCGTCACATAACTCATGCAAATTATAATACTGACAAAGTAAAAGTGCAAACAAAAAAACAACAGACAATTACCGTCAAATACTCAGGGTTTATTTGATAACACACGGTAAATTGGGGGGGGGGTTAGCTGGACCCAAGGAAAGAAACAAATATCCAAAAACACCCCTAAGATAGACTAGCCTACTTCAATACAGCTAACTAACTAACCAAAAATACAGTGGGTGGTCCGCCCAGTTCTTACTAGTGTATTTAGACTAAGTTTACCTATGGGTGGTGTATGCCCATGGGCGACTTGTCTTGGTACCCCCTTTTCCCACCATTAAACAAACAGTTAAACACCATAACAGGACAATACTCACAGTTGGGGACAAAGTGACATGTAGGTGCAAAAAAAAAAAAACAAGGGAAAAGGGATGTGATTGGGTAATGGAAACAGGAGGTGTGTCTTATGATTGATGACTGCATGGTGACTGATTGGGGAATGATGATTGCCACCTGTGAGGAGGGGAGAAGGAGAAAAAAGAAATACACACACACAGGATACCTGTATCCGTAACAGCAGGGTATATGACTTTGTGGCTGTGGTAACTAGTGATGACTGACAGACACTCTCCCCTACTCACCCGCTTCTCTCTGTTAGCTCTTTCTGCACATCTCCATCAGTTAAAAAACCACTTCAAATTCGATCAAATTCGACAACATCCGGTGAAATTGCAGTGCGCCAAATTCAAAATAAAAAATACAAGTGTCTTACATGGTTCAAAAGCGTACAATCTTGATAATCAAACTCCGTTGTCAGATTTCAAAAAGGCTTTACGGCATTGTCTGAGGACAGCGCTTCACATTAACACATTTTCCAATCCAGCACAGGCGTCACAAAATCAAAATAGCGATAAAATAAATCACTTACTTTTGAAGATCTTCCTCTGTTTCTAATCCCAAGGGCCCCAGCTACACAATAAATGGTTGTTTTGTTCGATAAAGTCCTTCTTTATATACCAAAAGCGCCGTTTAGTTGGCGTCATTGAATTCAATAATCCACTCCTTCAACATGCATACAAAGGATTCCAAAAAGTTACCAGCAAAGTTCATACCAACAAGTAAAACAATGTTTTATATTAATCATCAGGTTGTCTAATATCTAAATAAACGATAATATTTCATACGGAGAATACTATGTTCAATAGCAAAGGAAAAGAACGAAGAGCGCACCCTCAATCACTCACGCAAAAAGACGACTTTTACCTTGGCGCTCACCTTGGAAAGACTACAAATACTTCTTCACTTTAAACAAAAACAAGCCTAAAACTTCTATAAAGACTTTATCTAGTGGAAGCCATAGGAACTGCAATCTGGGAGGCGGAAATGAGATCTTTCAATAGCATTGCATTGGAAGTCATTGGGAGCTCAAAACAAATCAATTCTGAATGGATTTTCCTCTGGTTTTTGCCTGCCATATCAGTTCTGTTATACTCACAGACATTATTTTAACAGTGTTTTCTATCCAATTATACCAATGATTTGCATATCCTAGCAGTTTACTTTGGGCACGTCAGAGAGGCGGAAATTCAGGAAACTAGACTGTGCGCTGAGAGGAGAAAAAAAAAAGCCTCCCAAGTGGCGCAGCGGTTTAAGGCACTGCATCACAGTGCTTGAGGGGTTACTACAGCTGCGAGTTCGATCCCAGGCTGTATCACAGCTGGCTGTGACAGGGAGACCCATGAGGCAGCCCTGCTTCGTCCAGGTTAGGGGAGGGTTTGGCCAGCCAGGATTTCCTTGTTCCATCGCGCTCTAGCTACTCCTTGTGGCAGGCTGGGCGCCTGCAAGCTGACTTCAGTCACCAGTTGTACAGTGTTTCCTCCGACACATTGATGCGGCTGGCTTCTGGGTTAAGCGAGCAGTGTGTCAAGAAGCAGTGCGACTTGGCAGGGTCATGTTTCGGAAGATGCCTGGATCTCGACCGTCGCCTATCCTGAGTCCGTACAGGTGTTGCAGCGATGGGACAATACTAACTACCAATTGGGGAGAAAAATGGGTAAAAGTACAAAAAAAGAAAATAAATCAAATCTAGCAGTGATGCGAGCTGTTGTCGGCAGACACTGAGGAATCTTTTGTTGTTACATTTGTTTAATTATTGGAGTTGCTCGCAGTGTGAGTGAAGTGCATACATTGTATCTTTTCATTGTTAGAACCAAGAGCACAGGCCAGTCTGGCTATGAAGCCAACCTGGTCTCAGAGCATTTCGTATATTATTCCTTATGTATATCCGAAACACTCCATTTAGTTTGGTATGTTTTCATTTGTGGATATCCATCACCCATTTTGTATGATATACAAATTTTAATTTGTAACAAAGACTACACGTTTTCTGGTAAGTTATGTTACAAATTTGCGTATATATGTATACATGTTACCAATTCAAGCTAGGTGGCTAACATTAGCTAGCTTGCTAACCTAAGCTAATCTAGGGGTTAAGTTTAGGAGTTAAGGTTAGCTAAATGGTTAAGGTTAGGGGAAGGGTTAGCTAAGAAGTTGCAAAGTAGATAAAATGTAGTAAGTAGTTGAAAAGTTGCTAATTAGCTAAAATGCAAAAGTTTTATCCGTGATGACATTTGAACTCGCAACCTTTGGGTTGCTAGACGTTCGCGTTATATGCCCACCCAACCACCCTACTTTTGTTTTGCCTAAAGTAACTATCTTATGCAACCATACTAAACGTCACATATCATACTAATTTGAGTGTCCCGGATTTAGATTACTTTGTTACGTGTAGTCTATGAGACTAGGCTAGTCACGCAGCCTCAGTGCCATAGAGGGAAAGCGGAGCATATCGACAGTCATACTTGCACCTTTATGTCACTGAAAACCCCGTCTCACATTTTATATAATTTCATAAACCATGTCGAAGGCCATATTAAACTACTAATGGGCCGCTGATTGTTGTTTTGATAAACTACTTAGC
The DNA here is from genome assembly GCF_018296145.1 of Oncorhynchus tshawytscha. Taxonomy (NCBI): domain Eukaryota; kingdom Metazoa; phylum Chordata; class Actinopteri; order Salmoniformes; family Salmonidae; genus Oncorhynchus; species Oncorhynchus tshawytscha. Next base: position 7,592,371 of record NC_056460.1, on the reverse strand, counting down.
TAAACTGGCTAGCTAAACATCCTGGTAACTTGACCAATAGTCTATGCACAAATGTTAATTGCACAGGAAGAATGGAAAAGGAAAAGATAGCCTACTCAAAGGAATGTGCTTCAAAGGTAAGATGACATATGCCTAATATAAATCATTCAAAACTATATCTTAATAAAAATCTATATTTTTCGGGTGTTCCTTCAATTATTTTCTAAGTTCGGAGCAGTGTGTGTGTGTGTGTGTGTGTGTGTGAACGAGTGAGTGAGACCTTGAGTCCATAATAGATTGAGAGTACTGCCCTGTATCCAACGCTACAGTGTACATCAGAACCAATGCTAATTATATCTCCCTCTAAATCTCCTGGGTAAATCATGACTCTGTACTCTGTAGCTGATACGCACATAGACACTTCTATAGGCCGAGCGATACCTCCTTAGGGTTTTGTTAGAACATTGGGCTACAATTCATGTCAAGAGAGAGTGATGCGAGTCGGTGTGTGTAAGAGAGAGAGAGGATGTGTGTGTGAGAGAGGGAGTAAGTGAAAGAGAGAAGGTGTGTGAGGGAGGTAGAGTAAGTATGTGTGAAATATACAGCGTAAAGTTATCTGAAGAGTAAGTTAAAGATGGTTTCATAGTGTGTTTCTCCCTTACTGCCACAATGATATGCAGATCAATATGCATTTATATTCCGGACCTTACTACGTTCCTCCTGCTAAATGACAGGTAGGCCTTTGGATATGAGGAAATCATCTATTTTCTGCAGTAGGGATAGCCTATTCTATACTGAACAAAAATATAAATGCAACATGTAAAGTGTTGGTCCCATGTTTCATGAGCTGAAATAAAAAGATCCCATAAATGTTCCATGCGCACAAAAAGCTTATTTCTCTCAATTTGTGCACACATTTGTTTACATCACTGTTAGTGAGCATTTGTCCTTTGTCAAGATAATCCATCCATGACAGGTGCACAGCATGATCATTACACAGGTGCACCTTGTGCTGAAGACAATAAAAGGCCACTAAAATGTGCAGTTTTGTCACAACAATGCCACAGATGTCTGAAGTTGAGTGAGCGTGCAATTGACATGCTGACTGCAGGAATGTCCACCAGAACTGTTGCCAGATAATTGAATGTTAATTTCTCTACCATAAGCTGCCTCCAATGTTTTTGAGAATTTGGCAGTACATCCAACCAGCCTCACAACCGCAGACCACGTGTAACCATACCACCCCAGGACCTCCAGTAGACAGGACCATCCAGGGGTGACTCTCTTCCAAGATCGTCTCACCCGGTTGGCTGCCATGCCTAGTTGCTTTAGGGAAGGCCAGGTGCACCGGCGAGAGTACCAAATGTTGCAGGAGTGTTAGTCCTCTCAGTCTGGTGAGCGTGTTGGTGGGTTGTAGAGTTGTCTTTTCGTAGGTTGCTGAGTGGGTGGGTGGGTGGAAGGGTGTGAGTAGATGTTGTGTTGAAATGTAGGAGGGTTATCACCTCTGTGTGTTTTTGTTGCTCCCTCGGCAGCTAATGACAGAGAAGCACTGCTGTTGCGTCCGTCCCTGGTCGTATAGCTTGTTGAGTAGAGTGTAGAGTGTAGAGTGTCTATTTGTGTTGAAACACAGGAGGGTTGTTACCTCAGTGTGTTTCTTGTTGTTCCCTCGGTGGCTAATGACAAAGGGGCCCAGCTGTTGCGTCTAGGGTTGCAATGGGTCGGAAACTTTCCGGTAAATTTTCCATGTAAAGTTAAACCCGGGAATGTGGGGAATTTTGCTTAAATCCATTTTAAAAAGTTAGCTTATAACAGTGAACCTTTTTTTTGTGGGTTAACACATAAGGCAATTCTAGGTATTGTGGCATATTTTGGTTAAACTTTCCCCAATTCAATGGAATTGCAACCCTCTGCATGCATAGTACATTCTTCCATCACATGTACAGCTGATTCTCAAGATCTTGCACACTAATGAGATCCTATTGAGCCCACACTACTACACTCTCTGAGCCAAAGACTACACGTTTTCTGGTAAGTTTTGATTACAATACTGGGTGGAGTGAATATATTTTATATGACATACATGATTTTCTGTTAACTAGTAAATAGTAACCTACAGCAAAGTGTGTTTAAATCATTTCTAACTTGTTAACCATTTCTGCTAGTTAGTTTTTGCTACCATGTGGGTTTTAGCTTGCTTGAGCCTGCTAACTGAGGAGTGTTAATTCACCTTTTTCCATACATGTTTCATTTTAAAACATTTATTTTATAAAGGAGTTGTTTAATCCAACTGCTTAACTTTTTATATGTACATGGAATTGTATATATATATATTTTTTTACAATTTATTTTTTCTAATCTTTACAGGAAAATGCCACGGGCACTATCTGATGTGTGGAGACATTTCACTGCTGCTAATGTAAAAGGAAAAGCTGTGTATATTTGTATATACTCTGCCAAATCATATGTGAAGAATGCAACAAAGAGGCAGAATCATCTGACCAAGTGCATAAAGTTTCCACAGCGCTCACAACAAGCAACCTCTGACAAAAGTCCCTCTACTTCTATTCGAGGTGAAAATGATGAATCAGACACCTTATCGATAGCAACAGCTCATTGTCCTCCTGGAATCAGAAGTTTTTTTTGACTCAATTGAGGAATGTAGTCAGAGAAATGCTGATGAATATCTTGCTCGAGCTGTGTAATCAACTGGTTTACCTCTGATGCTCACAGGCAATGTGTATTGGAAGAGATTTCTGAATGTTCTTCGCCCAGCATACACCCCTCCATCCAGACAACCCCTCCAACCAGACTTTATCTACTCATTTGCTGGATGCAGAGTTCAAGTGAAGGTCAAGCAAATCATAGAGAAAGCAGACTGTATTGCAACCATCTCTGATGGGTGGTCGAATGTTCGTGGGCAAGGAATAATGAACTACATCATCTTCACCCCTCTACTACTATTCTCCAAGAGCACAGACACAAGGGACAATAGACACACCGGTCTCTACATTGCAGATGAGCTGTCATCAATGACCTTGGACCACAGAAGGTTTTTCCACTGGTGACAGACAATGCTGCGAGTCATGCATTGAATCTGCTCCTCAAGGACATCATGGCACTGAAAACAATTAATACACTCTACACAAGAGCCAAGGAAATGGTTAGGTGTGTGAAGGGTCATCAAGTTATAGCAGCAATCTACCTCTCCAAGAAAAGTGAGAAGAATAAGAGCACCACATTGAAGCTGCCCAGCAACACCTGTTGGGTTGGGGTTGTCATCTTGGACAGTCTCCTGGAGGGGAAGGAGTCTCCAAGAATTGGCCATATCACAGTCTGCCGATATGGACAGACCCATCAAGAGGATCCTCCTGGATGATGTATTTTGGGAGAGAGTGGTAAGCAGCCTGAAACTCCTGAAACCTATAGCAGTAGCCATTGCACGGATTGAGGGAGACAATGCCATCCTTTCTGATGTTCAGACTCTGCTTGCAGATGTAAGAGAAGAAATCCGTACTGCCCTGCCCACTTCACTGTTGCTCCAAGCAGAGGAAACTGCAGTTCTGAAATACATCAAAAATCGTGAAGACTTCTGCCTGAAGCCCATACACGCCACAGCGTACATATTGGACCCCAAGTATGCTGGCAAGAGCATCCTGTCTGGTGCAGAGATCAACAAGGCCTATGGTGACATCACTGCTGTGTCTCGCCACCTTGGCCTGGATGAGGGCAAGGTTCTTGGCAGTCTGTCGAAGTACACTTCCAAGCAAGGGCTTTGGGATGGAGATGCAATATGGCAGTTATGCCAACATGTCTTATCAGCCACCTGGTGGAAGGGACTTTGTGGATCTGAGGCTCTTTCCCCTGTTGCTTACATCATCCTCCAAATCCCACCAACATCAGCCGCCTCAGAGTGCAACTGGTCCTTGTTTGGAAACACACACACCAAAGCATGCAACAATACAAGGGTTGAAAAATTGGTGGCCGTCCGGGGAAATTTGAGGCTTTTTGAGCCTGACAATGAACCATACTCAACAAAGTTGGAAAGTGACAGTGAAGATGAGGCCTCAGTCTGATGTTGAAGAGGTGGACATTGAGGAGGTCCAGGGAGAAGATGTGGAAGCCTGAGAGGAAGACTTTAGTTTCTAGACTATCATTTTACAGATGTATGTTGAAAACGTTTTTGAGAGATGCAATGGATCATTGGGGATCATTCAATATTCCATTTCTTTTGTTGTTCAGTGAAATCATCCCATGTGAAGAATCAACTCATTTAATTAAAGTTGAATTCGTAACTAAATTGTTTTTTTATTACAGTGTAGATCTAGTTGAGTTGATATGAAGTAGTTGTGATGTTGTTGGTCCTGTGTGTCTGTCAGAGGCTCGGGCCAAGGTAGGTGTAGGGCCCATGGTCATGGCAACCCTCGTTGTCCGGCGTTGGTGGATAGACTTAAGGTGGAAGGGTCCATGGTCTGTGGCAACTCTTCGCTATTGCCCCTCATCAGAGACGTGTAGAGGCCCATGGTAGTGGCACCTCTGATGTCTCAGTCCGAGCCTGTGACGTAGTTAAGTCAGTTGTTGTGATGGTTCTTATTGGTTGTGATGAGTTGATGGCTAGGACCAGAAGTTATGTAAGGCCCATGGTCATGGCAACCCTCAGGGACGGAGGGTCTTTATCAGATTTTTGGAAGGATCCGTGGTCACGGCAAACCTATTCCATTAGCCGCCGCCGAAGACTCGACAGGGCCCGTGGTCACGGCAGCCCTGTGTCTCATGGCCTGAGCTGTTGTTATGGTTGAATTGTTGGACTGTTCCTGTGATCTTCGTAGAATTTTTTTATTCAACCTTTACAAGTCAGTTAAGAACAAATTCTTATTTACAATGACGCCACCCTTTCAGGTGTGGTGTAATCCGTGATGGTGTTGTTGGATGGCGTCCTAATATGTTGAGTGGAATAGGTTGGTTGGGATGACAGAGACGTAGATGGCGACGGGGCGGTGGAAGAGGAGGGTCATAACCGAGTTGGTATTAGGTGGTTCCGCAATTATAGAGAGATTATTTTGCTGGGTCCATGGGGTGTAGTGTGGATGTCCGGTTGGGTTAACCAATGTTGCTGGATTTAAGGTGTCGTTGTGGTGTGGTCCGTTTTCAATGGTGTTCCAGTGCTGTCCTGAGATTGCAGGAGGGCTGACTGTGGGATCGTTGAAGGTGGGGAGGTAGTCTCCGTTAGCTGCGAGCAGGTTGATCGTCCGATCTATCCCTTGTCTGGTTCCAGAGTTACGAGTGGGTCTTGGTCTGTAGGGTCCATTTATTCATTGATTATGTGACGTTCCGGATATGAGACGTGGTTGCTGGCCGGAAAATGTTTTCGGTGGCCCGTCGGTGCGTCTCCTTTTACAGGAGGTAGAGGGTCTGAAGGATCATCGTTGACCAGGTAAAGCATCTGGTTGTCCTTCGTAGCGTCTTCATGGATTCAGAGGTAGACGTAGAAGTGACTGTGTTCCTCATGCTGGGCATGGAGGTCGTTGAAGTCCTGATCGGTAGTCGTTGTATTATCGTTCTTTTGTATCTTTTTTTTAAGTCAGTCTCCTCTAAGTACTTCGACCAAGGGGTGCTGAGACTGAACATGTGTTCAGGGGCGTGGTCTAATAGGTGTAGAGGATTCCTATTGGTGCATGATGTGTTCATGCACTGAGCATGTGAGGTGTATGGCCGATTCGTCCAATCAGAATGCAGTATCCATAGTGGCTAGTTTGGGATGTCAATGTCATCTGGAGATCCGGTGGTATAGGGATCCTGCGTTATTGAGATGGGCCTGTTCCCATTGATTACAATGGTGAAGGCTTGTAACGTTTCTCCATATGGGAAATTGCATTGGAGCGGGTGCCCTTACCTTTTTGGGTGCTGTTTCCATTGCGGACCAATGATCGGTCCAGGAGGTAAGAGTGCCACTCCGTGTGATTAAAGTGAGCCCTTGGTGGAGTTCCTGAGGGGTGTAGAAGTGTAGGCCTTTCCTATGTCCAGGGGGTGTTTGGGGCAGTGGTTTGCCATAGGTGCCCAGACCAGAGGGTCCATTTTGGAAGTGTTTTGAAGGTCTTAGGATGTCTGTAAAGTCAGGCGTCTATGTTATCGATTTCCCATAGACTTCATTGTAATGGTAGAGAGCGCTGGGCTCTTGTGTTCTGTTGGCCTTGGTTCTTCGTGAGTGTGGGTTAGGTTCCTGGGGCTATAGGGGGTAGATGTATCCTATGTTGGGATTGGAACCAGCCCAGAGTTTTGTTCCTGTGAGGTGTTTTTCCATTTTTCCAATGCTGTTGAAGTTGTGTGACTGTGTCACCGTTCTCCCATGTAATGCTATGTAATGTGTTAGAGAGAGGTGCACTCCAGCTGTGTTCTGTTGGTTTTAAATTGGAGTGTGGGCCGCTTTTGGGCCCATGGGATGTCTGGGGCAGTGGCCCACAATGTTGGGGTTGTGCCCAGACCAGGGGGCCTAGTTTGGAGGCGTTTTAGGGGTCTCTTTCAAGTTGGGTGTCCTGGTCGTAGCTTTCTCATTGATTTCCATTGTGACAGTGGAGACTGTTTGGTGGTTGTTGCTCCAAACTGCAAAATGCTTACAAGCCCCTTCCCAACAATGCAGTTATAAAGTAAGAACATTTGCAAATAATAATAAAAATAGTAACACTATAAATAACAATCATTTTGCTATATACAAGGAGTCCTGGTACCGAGTTAATGTGCAGGGGTATTTATTATTTCAACATTTATTTAACTAGGCAAGTCAGATAAGAACAAATTCTTATTTACAATGACGGCCGTCCAAACCCTAGCCCGGACGACGCTGGGCCAATTGTGCGGTGCCCTATGGGACTCCCAATCACGGTCGGTTGTGATACAGCCTGGAATTGAACCACGTCTCTAGCACTGAGATGCAGTGACTTAGACCGCTGTGCCACTTGGGAGCATATTAGGTATTAGGTGGTAGTTGAGGTAACATGTAGATGTAGATTGGGGTAAAAGTGACTATGCAATCAGGATAGATAATAAACAAAGTAGTAGCAGCGTATGTGGAGAGTGTGTTTCGTGTGTGTGTGTCAGTGTGAATGTGTGGGTAGAGTCCAGTGAGTGTGCATAGAGTCAGTGTAAAAAAAGGGTCAATGCCATAGTCCGGGTAGCCATTAAAGTCACTGATTGTCCATAGATTCCACTCACCTGGTGTCCTGAATCAGTTCCTGATTGGAGGGGGAGAATAAAAATCTGCACTGTCTTGGAGATACCAATCATAGACGTGTAGAATCACCACACCAGACAAATAAACCACTTAAAAGACATGTTTACATTACTATCTTGTCTCATAAATGATTGATATCTGTTTTAGAGTGAATTAAGTCCAAGCGTGAAGTAAGTCCTTGTTCATTCGCACACTTGACTTGAGTTCCCAACCTCTGGTTGAGGCAGCAATTTCAGTGGAAAGTGAGAAACGTTTCAATATTCATGTCACTGACATGTTTTATTCTCTTAAGAGTGCAAAGAAGATTTTCTTAACCAAGAGTCAAACTCTTTGAATGGAAGATGCCTTGGGGCTGAAGAACATCAGAACTCTTTTATGGGTGTGCAGACTGACTTTCCTGTCCTCAGATGGTTTCAAATATGGGGGTGAAACTAAGCTTGCTACATTTAGGGGACCGAGGTCTACCTAAGTCATCCATAATCTGATATAATTTCACATTTCATTTCACGTGAGAAGTCAGTTAAGCAATGCATGTGACCTTATGGCAGACATTGTTCTCCACAGGGTTCAGGCTAAGCTTGGTCAGCCAGTCCAAGCAGGTTATCAATGTTCATAGATAGTGATCTAAACGACAATATTATTATTATTATTATTTTTTTTACAAACTGGGCATATCAAATGAAAAGTGTCCAAACAAACACAGAAAAACTCTTCCGGGATGGGAGGCTACACAATTTACCTCTCACTCTACCATTGCCTGTCAATCACTTGTACCTACCTGTAAGCAATGGTTGGAACCGGTTCAGGGAACAGAACAGAAATTAACACATTTGTAGTAACAGAATCAGAACCGTGAACGAAAGTGATCTATACTGTTCCGGAACAGAACCGTTCTTTAACAAGCATGGGAACCAGTTAATAACGTTCTTTTACAGCTTCTAATCCCAAGCCATAAGACTGCATAAGAATCCCAAGACATAAGACTATTAATTTTAGATTTTCTTATTTAGTTCATGTAGTAAATATTTTCTTAACCAACAATGCAGTTTTAAGAAAATCGAGTTAAGGGCTTGTAATTAAGCATTTCACGGTAAGGTCTACATCTGTTGTATTCGGCGCATGTGACAAAGTTTTAAGTTCTGGGCACTTTTTGCAGTCCCACAAAAAAAAAACACAACAATGCGCCTATGCAAAGCCCTTACCCTGTCGCTCAGAAACAGATTCCAGTGTCTACCTGACCTGGAAATCTTTGCCAATGTGTGTAGTCTACCTGCCCCTCCCCCTCCGAAACTACTGTAGTCTACTGAAGTTGCCAAGCGGGATTCATAAATTAGGGTGAAGTTATTTATTTAATTCTAATGAACTTTTTCAATGCTAGTTAAGGATAATATAGTTATCACGTTTCACATTGGATTTATTAACTACAAAAAGGTAAGACGTGTTTTTAATTCTGGTGCCGCTCTGCACACACAGCTTGTTAGCTAGCTAGCTCACTCTGGTTCAACATTTAGCCAACTCTCTGAAGTTCATTCATTCAAAGTTCCTCCATAGAAGCTGCTCTTCTGTAGGTATAATTATGTGGGCCTAATTCAGATAATGAATGTCAATTATTCCCAGCTCTTCAAGCCAAGCCTCCTCCAACATCTCTCGCTCTTTCCCCATACGCAAAATTTCTGTCGCATCTCGAGCCCTACAGTTGTCTGTCCATCGCACATGTAAACAACTATAGATTGCCCACTCCATAGCAAGCCGTCTATCCGCACTGATTGGTGAATTATTTTAATGTTGAACTAAATGTAAACATTTCAGAGGTTTAAAAAGGAATAGAATGGAACAATATAGCGGCAGGTAGCCTAGTGGAGCATTGGGCCAGTAACCGAAAGGTTGCTAGATCAAATCCCTGAGCTGATAAGGTAAAAAGCTGTAGTTCTGCCCCTGAACAAGGGCAGTTAACCCACTGTTTCTAGGCTGTCATTGTAAATAAGAATTTGTTCTTAACTGACTTGCCTAGTTAAATAAAAAAAATGATATACACTGCTCAGAAAAATACATAGTTTACATAGTTGAATGTGCTGACAACAAAATCACACAAAAATTATCAATGGAAATCAAATTTATCAACCCATGGAGGTCTGGATTTGGAGTCACACTCAAAATTAAAGTGGAAAACCACACTACAGGCTGATCCAACTTTGATGTAATGTCCTTAAAACAAGTCAAAATGAGGCTCAGTAGTGCGTGTGGCCTCCACGTGCCTGTATGACCTCCCTACAACACCTGGGCATGCTCCTGATGAGGTGGCTCCTGGTGATGGTCTCCTGAGGGATCTCCTCCCAGACCTGGACTAAAGCATCCGCCAACTCCTGGACAGTCTGTGGTGCAACGTGGCATTGGTGGATGGAGCGAGACATGATGTCCCAGATGTGCTCAATTGGATTCAGGTCTGGGGAATGGGCGGGCCAGTCCATAGCATCAATGCCTTCCTCTTGCAGGAACTACTGACACACTCCAGCCACATGAGGTCTAGCATTGTCTTGCATTAGGAGGAACCCAGGGCCAACCGCACCAGCATATGGTCTCACAAGGGGTCTGAGGATCTCATCTCGGTACCTAATGGCAGTCAGGCTACTTCTGCCGAGCACATGGAGAGCTGTGCGGCCCCCCAAAGAAATGCCACCCCACACCATGACTAACCCACCACCAAACCGGTCATGCTGGAGGATGTTGCAGGCAGCAGAATGTTCTCCACAGCGTCTCCAGACTCTGTCACGTCTGCTCAGTGTGAACCTGCTTTCATCTGTGAAGAGCACAGGGCGCCAGTGGCGAATTTGCCAATCTTGGTGTTCTCTGGCAAATGCCAAACATCCTGCACGGTGTTGGGCTGTAAGCACAACCCCCACAAGTGGACATCGGGCCCTCATACCACCCTCATGGAGTCTGTTTCTGACCGTTTGAGCAGACACATGCACATTTGTGGCCTGCTGGAGGTCATTTTGCAGGGCTCTGGCAGTGCTCCTCCTGCTCCTCCTTGCACAAAGGCGGAGGTAGCGATCCTGCTGCTGGGTTGTTGCCCTCCTACGGCCTCCTCCACGTCTCCTGATGTACTGGCCTGTCTCCTGGTAGCGCCTCCATGCTCTGGACACTACGCTGACAGACACAGCAAACCTTCTTTCCACAGCTCGCATTGATGTGCCATCTTGGATGAGCTGCACTACCTGAGCCACTTGTGTGGGTTGTAGACTCTGTCTCATGCTACCACTAGAGTGAAAGCACCGCCAGCATTCAAAAGTGACCAAAACATCAGCCAGGAAGCATAGGAACTGAGAAGTGGTCTGTGGTCACCACCTGCAGAACCACTCCTTTATTGGGGGTGTCTTGCTAATTGCCTATAATTTCCACCTGTTGTCTATTCCATTTGCACAACAGCATGTGAAATGTATTGTCAATCAGTGTATATACACTGCTCAAAAAAATGAAGGGAACACTTAAACAACACAATGTAACTCCAAGTCAATCACACTTCTGTGAAATCAAACTGTCCACTTAGGAAGCAACACTGATTGACAATACATTTCACATGCTGTTGTGCAAATGGAATAGACAACAGGTGGAAATTATAGACAATTAGCAAGACACCCCCAATAAAGGAGTGGTTCTGCACTCCTTTATTGGGGGTGTGTTATATAAACCATAACTTTTGGGGTTCGAACTGGTTCAAATCTTTATTTTGCAGGTTAGAACAGTGGAACAGAACGAAAAAAAATATATGGTTCTGTTCAGAACTAAACGATTGGAAAATAATTTTGGTTCCAACCCCTGCCTGTGATCAAAATGACCTAGCCTGGCCGCTGCTGCCCCTAGTGGTGGGATGTGTATATAGAAAATTGACTGTCTAACTGTGGTACACTAACCACTAGAATAGATCATTTCCTAGCAGTGGTAGAAAATGTCTCTTGCAGATTGACAATCTTTTTAAATAAATAATTCATAGGTTAAATTATTTGTTTCGTATGAAAATCAGTGGGGAAACAAAATAATCAGCATTATAATAGGCATCTCTTCTTACTTCTTACTTATTTTTAATTATGACAATTAAGCAACCCCAATGTACGGCAAATCTGCAATCTCTAATCTCTCTACTTAGTGAGTGCCTTTACAGGTCAACACAGAAGTGCATTGAGTATTGGGAACCGTTTTAGCTTCACTTCCACTGTGACATGTCATGAGGCATAATATATTTTTCTAAAGAACAGACATGGTTGATGTACAGTCATTATTGAATTAGTATAGTGTTGACTCAACTCACTTACCTGCTACTCCCCCTATGGACATTATTTCTCCTGCTGCTCCCCTGCATGTTGGAGCTTGAAGCCTAAGATTTTCGCTGTACCCTGCAATAGCACCTGCAACTCTGACTATTAAACAATCTGAACCATGCTCAATTGGAGTTAACACATATATACAGTACCAGTCAAAAGTTTGGAAACACCTACTCATTCAAGGGTTTTTCTTTATTTTTTAAAAACTATTTTCCACATTGTAGAATAGTAGTGAAGACAAAACTATGAAATAACACACATGGAATCATGTAGTAACCCAAAAAGTTTTAAACAAATCAAAATATATTTTATATTCTACAAAGTAGCCACACTTCGCCTTGATGACAGCTTTGCACACGCTTGACATTCTCTCAACCAGCTTCACCTGGAATGCTTTTCCAACTGTCTTAAAGGAGTTCCCACATATGCTGAGCACTTTTTGGCTGCTTTTCCTTCACTCCGTGGTCCAACTCATCCCAAACCATCTCAATTGGGTTGATGTCGGGGGATTGTGGAGGCCAGGTCATCTGATGCAGCACTCTATCACTCTCCTTCTTGGTCAAATATCCCTTACACAGCCTGGGGGTGTGTTTTGGGTCATTGTCCTGTTGAAAAATAAATGATAGTCCCACTATGCGCAAACCAGATGGGATGGCGTATCGCTGCAGAATGCTGCGATAACCATGCTGGTTAAGTGTGCCTTGATTTCTAAATAAATCACTGACAGTGTCACCAGCAAAGCACCATCACACCTCCTCCTCCATGCTTCACGGTGGGAACCACACATGCGAAGATCATCTCTTCATTTACTCTTCATCTCACAAAGACATGGGGGTTGGAACCAAAAATCTAAACTTTGGACTTATCAGACCAAAGGACAGATTTCCACTGGTCTAATGTCCATTGCTCAGGTTTCTCTTCTTTTTATTGGTGTCCTTTAGTAGTGCTTTCTTTGCCGCAATTTGACCATGAAGGCCTGATTCACACAGTCTCCTCTGAACAGTTGATGTTGAGATGTCTCTATTACTTGAACTCTGTGAAGCATTTATTTTTAGGGCTGGTAAACTCTAATGAACTTATCCTTTGCTGCAGAGGTAACTCTGGGTCTTCCTTTCCTGTGGCGGTCTTCATGTTTCATCATAGCGTTTGATGGTTTTTGCGACTGCACTTGAAGAAACTTCAAACAAATTTTCCGCATTGACTGACCATCATGTCTTAAAGTAATGATGGACTGTCTTTTCTCTTTGCTTATTTGAGCTGTTCTTGCCACAATATGGATTTGGTCTTGGTACTGTATGAAAATCATTAGCCGTGTTTCAAATGTCCACTAAACTGCATGAGCTAGAATCAACTTCTCGACCCTTCTGTCTGAAGTGTGCACTCTTTTATAACAGACTTTCTGTGGTTCTTTTGACTCCACAGGAATCAACAAAGGAAGCTGTCTTCGGATCAATCACTTCCCAGAAGATAACAACTACGACACAGACAGCTCGGAATACATCTTACGTAAGTGCTTGTCTCCTGCCACCACATCCAGATGTCTGTTCATCCTTTATCATCGTGTGTAAAGCACACAATGCCCATAGATACTCAATGGTAGCCAGTGGTCAAGGGGTGCTTTATCTGTTATAACTCCCTTGGCCCTGGCCCATAACAGCATGATGTCATGACAGTAATTGGAGCTATGGAGAGAGAGACAGATGGCGTAAGTGCTGGGTTTATATAGAGCAGTCAGTGGTGAAAAAAGTACAGAAATGTCATACTTGAGTAAAGTAAAGCTAACATTGTAACCATGCTAACCATCCTAACTGCTGTGTACTATACTATACAGGTATAGTGCGGGCCTCCAGCCTCTTCCCCATCCTGAGCAACATCTTGTTGTTGCTGGGAGGACTGTGTGTCGGGGCTGGGAGGATCTACAGCAGTAAGAACAACATCCTGCTCAGCGCCGGCATCCTGTTTGTGGCTGCAGGTAGGTGACGTCACACAGCTATTCAAAACATTGCAATGGCAGCGATTCCTTGCATATCTAGCATTGCCTTGGAGTAGACATTACCCACATATTGATGTTTACATATACTGTATATACTTTTGAAAACACTAAGCTACTGTATGGGCAAGGTCCTACATTTCTACCTCTTTCTCGATGTATCTCCTCAGGTCTAAGCAACATCATCGGCATCATCGTCTACATCTCCAGTAATGCCGGTGACCCCAGCGACAAGAAGGACGAGGACAATAAGGGTAGCTATGGATACGGCTGGTCTTTCTACTTCGGAGCGCTGTCCTTCATCGTGGCGGAGTCCGTTGGCGTTCTCGCTGTCAACATCTACATCGAGAAGAACAAGGAGACGCGGTGCCGGGCGAGGCGGGAGTTCATCAAGACCACCTCGTCCACCTCGCCCTACTCCCGTATCCCTAGTTACCGTTACCGGCGGCGACGCTCCCGTTCCAGTTCCCCCTCCACCGACCCGTCCCGAGAGACCTCACCCGTCGGGGTTAAGATGGGAGGAGGAGGGGCAGCAGGCATAGGAAGTGGAGCAAGCTTTGGGATGCCCATGGGTGGTATCTCCATGTACGCCCTCAGTAGGGACACTATGAAAAGTGGGATAGCTGGGTACTGTAGTCCAGAGCGTGACTCAAGCTTCCTGCAGGTCCACAACTGCTTCCAGAAAGATCTGAAGGAGGGTGTCAACAGGAGAACGACTCCCGTATGAGGGTTGGAATGCATCTCTGAACTTGGTAGGATACAGGAGACTTCACTAAACTGTAAAGGAAACACTTGGACAGCACATGATCCAGGATCATTGTTGCAACTACAATACACAGACTATCTTCCATGTTGAAAGGTCATAGTTCATATGATGGAGTGTGCTCTTTTTTTGGTATAACAAATTGTCGTCCGTCTTCGTTTGAATGTGGAGGAGAAATGGACGCTGAAGGAATATTTCGAAAACCTTTGGTAAAGCTACTATAAGTCCATTTACAAAGACTACAGAAAACCAGACCTTTAGTAGCAATGCTTCTGTGATACACCATTAGAAAAGTATGTGTTTTGCATATCCCTCAACAAATGGTAGTCATATCTTGTTGTTTTGATGTTGTCAAGTGATAAAACTCACTGGAGGGGTTTGATTTTGCCATTGTAACTGGTGCTATACACTTTCAACACACTTTGAATATTCTGATTACACTCTTAGAAGAAAGGGTTCCAAAATAGTTGTGGGCTGTAGGAGAAACCATTTTGCTTTGGGTTCCATGTAGAACCCCATGTAGAAGGGGTTCTATACTGAACAAAAATATAAACGCAACATGTAAAGTGTTAATGGAATAAAAGATCCCAGAAATGTTACATATGCACAAAAATCTTATTTCTCTAAAATGTTGTGCACAAATATGTTTACATCCCTATTGGTGAACATTTCTCCTTTGCCAAGATAATCCCAAGATAATCCATCCACCTGACAGGTGCATATGAAGAAGCTGATTAAACAGCATGATCATTACACAGGCACACCTTGTCCTGGGGACAATAAAAGACCACTCTAAAATATGCAGTTTTGTCAAACAACACAATGCCACAGATGTCTCAAGTTTCGAGGGAGTGTGCAATTGGCATGCTGACGGCAGGAATGTTCCCCAGAGCTGTTGCCAGAAAATTGAATGATAATTTCTCTACCATAAGCCGCCTCCAATGTTGTTTTAGAGAATTTGGCAGTACGTCCAACTGGCCTCATAACTGCAGACCACATCTAACCTCGCCAGCCCCTGACCTCCACATCCGGCTTCTTCACCTGCGGGATCGTCTGAGACCAGCTGAGACAGCTGATGAAACAGAGCATTTCTGTCTGTAATAAAGCCCTTTTATGGGGGAAAACTAAAAACACTGCCTCCCCAGTGGTTGGGCCTATACCCTCCCCGGCCAACCCATGCCTGTGCCCCAGTCATGTGAAATCCATAGATTAGGGCCTAATGAATTCATTTAAAATCACTGATTTCCTGACATGAACTGTAACTCAGGAAAATCATTGAAATTGTTGCATTTTGCATTTATATTTTTGTTCAGTATACATAAAACCCCAAAAGGTTCTACCTAGAACTAAAAAGGGTTATCAAAGGGTTCACATATGGGGACAGCTGAAGAACCCTTTTCAGTCCTAGATAGCAAATCTTCTAAAACCTGGGAATTTTGGCAAACTTTTTTTTGTACATTTTGTAACTCTAATCCTTCTCACTAACTGTCATGTGATCCTCATCTATCTATCCTCTGTGGTCTTTGTATTGGCGGGAACTGGTGTACCTGTACGCTACGTATGTTTGTACCATGATCTGACCCACTGCCATACTCTTACTATTAGTAAATATCCAAATACAAACCTGTTGTAGATTGAAAATAAGTAAGGGGGATGTATGGAAATACTGAACTCATTTTCATGAATAACATTCCAATCAATATAAATAAGGAGGATATATTTCAATCAAATGGACATTGTCTTTATTGAGTGTTATATATTATTTTCGATTTTGCTCAGGGAAGCTGTATTGGTATCAACTAATTTACACCTTTATGAAGCATTACCTATTAGGTATATTACGTAAAAGCATTTATGCTGTTATATCTTGTCTAATGCCATAAAGACTGTCATCAGTGTCCAAAAATAGAGGTGAGATCACACTGTAGGCTATGTCTTGTTGTTTATGAATCTACTTTTTAATCATGTACTTCTGTGGAGGACTGTGTGTATGGCAAACTCCATGTAGAAGTTGCCCGTAGGCACAGATCTAGCATCAGCTTACCAAAATCCTAACCTTAACCATGAGCAGATAAAAACCTTGGATCAGCATCTTGAGAAAATGTCATTCCCTTATGTGTTGGAAAACTAAAGTCTTGTTCACATTAGCAGTTTGAAGTGACTCAAATCTTCCAAAAATTGCATATCCTTGATGTGCTATTTTTCCTGCAGTCTGAACAACCAAAAAGCACATGGAATTGTATAGTTGAAGCCACATTTCTAACCACCTCTGTAGGTGGTTAGAAATCTGATCCCTGGCCCTGCGACTTGTGTCGGAACGGTCAAATCTGATTTATTTGCCCTTAAGTGGGTTTTAGGCTGTTAATTGAAATATCTTGTTCCTTGTTAGCTACACTTTTGACAGTTTGACAAGAACATGTGGTAGCCAACTAACGTTAGCTAGTTGATTGTTTGCAAACAAATGAGTGAATGTGCTAGACCGCTACCTAGCTAGTTGACTGCTGTGGCACGCCAAAAAGGACTTGTTTTGAAAGTTGGATAATTTTGTCTGTTGACAAGTGATCTTACACTATAATTTTGAACATTCAAAACAACTGGGAAACATCCATGGCAGGCATTGTTGTCACTTTAACTTGCTACATAACTTCTGAGCGACAGGAAGTAGTAGCACCACCACCAATCAGCCTACACCACTGCACACACACCCGTCGTTACTATGACAACTAGCGTAGCCATGTCAGCAAATGACTTCTGTCTGAACACGCATCCGGTTTGGTAACTTGATGTTTGGACAGTCAATATTCCAAAAAGGTTTTGAAAACAAAACTGATTTGAGCATTAAAGCCTGCAGTGTGAACAAGGCTTAAAAGGCCACTAGTCAGAGCCAACTTCCTTTAAATTGAATCATCTGTGTAGCACAGTACACAACCTTCTTCCCTCAAACGCCACATTGTTCATGGTATTCAGTTCCCCCTCACATTGAGCTAATGAGGCAGGCTTGATAGGCCAGTCAGGTCAGTCATAGCAATTGAGGATAAGATTACAGACAAAACAGTGACTGGCAGTCTTCCTTTTCCATGTATGTTTTTCATTTGAACTTCACATTGATAGACAGCTTCATTAGAATTTTTTATTTTTATCATGAACTTTCAATCATTATTTACTTTAACCATGGTCCATGGCTATCACCACAACATGCACAACAATATCACCACTGTATATATTTTTTTATTCTTAACAGCTTCCCGCTAATGATTTTGGTATGCTTTAAGAATAGAGAAGAGCGCCCTTCCCAACGATTTAGAGTTTTAAAAAAAATCTACAAACAAATAATAATTATATGAAATAATACAAATAGAAATAGTAACACAAAATGAATAAGATACACAAGAATGAAGCTATATACAGGGAGTACCACTACCATATCACTGTGCAGGGGTATGAGGTCTTTGAGGTAGATACACTATACGATGCATTCGGAAAGTAATCAGACACCTCAACTTTTTTCACATTTTTTTACGTTACAGCCTTAGTCTAAAATGTATTCAATATTTTTTCCCATCAATCTACACGCAATACTCAATATAGGTAAAGTGAATTCAGGTTTTTGGAAATGTTTGCAAATTTATTAAAAATAAAAAACAGAAATACCTTATTTACATACATATTCAGACCCTTTGCTGTGAGACTGAGCTATTGAGCTCAGGTGCATCCTGTTTCTATTCATTATTCTTGATTTGTTTCTAAAACTTGATTGGATTTACCTGTGGTAAATACAATTGATTGGACATGATTTGGAAAGGCAAACACCTGTTTATATAAAGGTCCCACAGTTGACAGTGCATGTCAGAGACAAAAACCAAGCCATGAGGTCAAAGGAATTGTCCGTAGAGCTCTGAGACAGGATTGTGTTGACGCACAGATCTGGGGAAGGGTACTTAAGCATTTATGCAGCATTGAAGGTCCCCAAGAGTACAGTGGCCTCCATCATTCTTAAATGGAAGAAGTTTGGAACCACCAAGACTCGTCCTGGAGCTGGCCGCCCGGCCAAACAGAGCAATCGGTGAAGAAGGGCCTTGGTCAGGGAGGTGACCAAGAACCCGATGCTCACTCTGACAGAGCGACAGAGTTCCTCTGTGGAGATGGGAGAACCTTCCAGAAGGACAACCCTCTCTGCAGCCCTCCACCAAATCAGGCCTTTATGGTAGAGTGGCCAGACGGAAGCCACTCCTCAGTAAAAGGCACATGAAAGCCCGTTTGTAGTTTGCCAAAATGCACCCAATGGACTCTCAGACCATGAGAAACAAGATTCTCTGGTCTGATTAAACCAAGATTGAATTCTATGGCCTGAATGCCAAGCTTCACGTCTGGAGGAAACCTGGTACCATCCCTACGGTGAAGCATTGTGGTGCCAACATAATGCTGTGGGGATGTTTTTCAGCGGCAGTGACTGGGAGACTAGTCAGGATCAAGGGAAAGATGAACGGAGCAAAGAACAGAGAGATCCTTGATGAAAATCTGCTCCAGAGGTTCACCTTCCAACAGGACAACAACCCTAAGCACACAGCCAAGACAACGCAGGAGTGGCTTCGGGACAAGTTTCAATGTCCTTGAGTGGCGCAGTCTGAGCCTGTACTTGAACCCGAACATCTCTGGAGAGACCTGTGCAGCGACGCTCCCCATACAACCTGACAGAGCTTGAGAGGATCTGCATAGAAGAATGGGAGAAACTCCCCAAATACAGGTGTGCCAAGCTTGTAGCATCATACCCTAGAAGACTTGAGGCTGTAATCACTGCCAAAGGTGTTTCAACAAAGTACTGAGTAAAGGGTCTGAATAGTTTTGGTAGATTGATGAGGAAAAAAATGATTTACTCAATTTTAGAATAAGGCTGTAACGTAACAAAATGTGGAAAAAGTCAAGGGGTCTGAATGCACTGTACATACACAGACAAAAGTATGTGGACACCTCTTCAAATTAGTGGATTCAGCTATTTCATCCACACCCGTTGCAGACAGGTGTATAAAATCGAGTACAATGCCATGCAATCTCCATAGACAAACATATGGGTGTGAATGTGTGTGGTTTTGTGTGAGAGTGTCAGTGTAGTGTGTGTGAGTGAGTGTATATACTGTATAGTCTTGTGTGCATAGTGTCAGTGCAAGATCGGGTCAATGCAGATAGAATGGATAACCATTTAATTAACTATTTAGCAGTCTTAATGGCTATTTAGCAGTCTTCTGGTTTGGGGGTAGAAGTTGGCCTGAGAACCAATGCTCCGGTACCGTTTGCCATACGGTAGCAGAGTGAACAGTCTATGGCTTGGGTGGCGGAAGTCATTGGCAATCTTTCGGGCCTTCCTCTGACACAGCCAGCTATAGAGGTCCTGGATTGCAGGGAGCTCAGCCCCAGTGATGTACTGGGCCGTCCCCCCACTCTCTGTAGCACTTTGCGGTAAAGGGCGGTGACTCATCACCGTCGGCGATTAGGCCTACCACCGTCATGTCATCAGCAAACTTTATGATGTTGTTGGAGTCGTATTTGGCCACGCAGTCGTAGGAGAACAGGCAGTAGTCGTGGGTGATCAGGGAGAAAATTGTATCCATCTGCTTGACGTTTTTCCTCTCTCAATGTAGATATTGATGTCTGCAATTGTCTTGGTAACAGCCAGTGCTACCTTAAGGTAATGTTATTCTGGGAAGATAATATTAGGCTACAGGCCTTATTTTGGCTAATCTCTGAAAACTCTATTGGGGCACATGAAAGTGAGAATACAGAATGAATGAGAGTAGCTCCACTGAAATCTCTGTCAGGCATCCCTCTAAAATATATGTACTGTAATTGATTCCAAGTGACTTTGATCATTTGTTTTAATTGAATAAAAAAGGTAATGTCACTGTCTGAAGCGTGATTTGATTGAGTGGAGAGCACCAAAGAGTTGTACTCATCCACATTTATATTTCCAAGATATTGTCTGAATGCTCAAACACAGAACTGGAAAGAAGCACTGCCATCCCAATACATTTTTCCTTCTTAAAAGCTTGAATCCTCATTTTCAAAATGGCTGACATTTTTCATAGTGGGAGTTCAATCCCCTAGTGTTCTGTTCCTAATCACTCTGTAGAATACATCCATGTGTGAGGGTACTTTTTTATTCATCTGATTATGTTTGAGGACTGTATCGTTTCAGAAGGCGAAATGTCAGATACTGTTCTACCACAATTGATACCAAATCTGAAAGTGTGGTTGAATGCTTCCTTGCCCTCGCTTTTGTGTTTTGGTTTAGAAATTAACATACAAAGAAGTTTGCTGTGATAAGATGAAGTTTCTCCTTTTCCTTCTCCCTCAATTCCAAAAAGTATTATGCTTTTACTTTAAGATAACAATGAAAAACAACTTGAAGTGGAGATTTTGTAGATGGTATAAAACAAAGGCTCAGTTTCAGAGAACAAGCAAACAAAAGACATTTTTCGAGGCAATCTTCACGATACTGTAGTATATGTGTCTGGTTTCAGTGTGTTGAATACAACAATCATAACAATGCATTTTGTGCTTCAGGAAAAATACTAACATGAAGTTTTGAACAAACAATGTAAATGCATTCTGTGAATTTATATAGACTCCGTGGCCAAAAGTATGTGGACATGCCTTCAAATTAGGGGATTAGTCTATTTCAGCCACAGAAACATCGTAACAAATCTGAATTTGCTGTTAAAGGGTAGCGGCAGGGTGGGACTGACTGACTGGTGTCCTTTCTAGGTGTTAGCAATAGTCTCCATCATCACAACCCAAGCAGAAAAATACATATTTAAATATACTTAAATCATACTTCATTCATATATTTAAGTATCTGTGATAAATATACTTTAGTGTATTTAAAATGGTCTAAATATAATTTATATACATTTAATATGAACTTTATTAGCATTTATGTATATATTAAATACATTGAAAATTATCTAAATTGGGACACTTTTCTGTACTTATATTCTTAGTATATTAGATATAGAGCACAGCAAATATACTTTGAATACATCTTAACTTCATTTTATGTATATTTCTCAAATTAGAAGTATACACAAATTCTAATTAATCGTAAATGTTGTACGTTTGATGTAGTTGACCAAACGCTATTGTATTATTAGTATACTAGCATGATCAATTAAATGGTTTTTGAATTAGAATTCCTGTATTTTCTTTACAAAAAAAGTGTATTTATGTTTTTCATGTATACTTTTACAAATAGACTTCTACTCATTAACCACATTGGCTATTGTAATTAGCCATGTAAAGGTTAACTTGATTGACCAAGGCATCATCTCAGCCAATGTTACAACAAAGCACTTGTGGTGGGAGCAGCAATGTGGAAGTAAAATTGTTAATAACTGTGCACCAGTAGCATTTCATACTTTAGTTGTTCACATAACAGTGATAAATTAACAATGAAAAACATTTGTAATGTGTAATTCAAAGTACAACATTATTAGATTGGAAAACAATCAAAATGTGATTAAGCTAAATATGAGGGAAAGCATATTATAAATCAAAAACTTTAACTGCAAAAAATTATCCTAGGTAACAGTGGAAAAAGTACTCAAATACTTGAATAAAGATGCCTTAATAGAAAATGACTAAGTACAGATTAAAGTCACCTAGTAAAATACTACTTAAACTTCTTACGGCTGAAATCCCGTTAACGGGATCGATTTGACAACAGCCAGTGAAAGTGCAGAGCGCAAATTCAAACAACAGAAATCTCATAATTAAAATTCCTCAATTTTAACAAGTATTATACACCATTTTAAAGATACACTTGTTGTTAATCCCACCAGTGTCCGATTTCAAAAAGGCTTTACGACGAAAGCATACCATGCGATTATGTTAGGTCAGCGTCTAGTCACAGAAAAACACAGCCATTTTTCCAGCCAAAGAGGAGTCACAAAAAGCAGAAATAGAGATATAATTAATCACTAACCTTTGATGATCTTCATCAAATGGCACTCATAGGACTTCATGTTACACAATACATGTATGTTTTGTTCGATAAAGTTCATAAAAATCTCAGTTTACATTGGCGCGTTATGTTCAGAAATATATTGCCTCAAATAAACATCTGGTGAAAGTGCAGAGAGCCACATCAAATTACAGAAATACTCATCATACATGTTGATGAAAATACAAGTGTTTAGCATGGAATTATAGATATACTTCTTCTTAATACATCCACTGTCTTAGATTTTAAAAAAGCTTTATGGAAAAAGCACACCATGCAATAATCTGAGTACAGCGCTCAGGCACCCAAAACAAGCCATACAGATACCCGCCATGTTGTGGAGTCAACAGAAGTCAGAAATAGCATTACAAATATTCACTTACCTTTGATGATCTTCATCGGAATGCACTCCCAGGAATCCCAGTTCCACAATAAATGTTTGTTTTGTTCGATAAAGTTCATAATTTATGTCCAAATACCTCCTTTTTGTTCTTGCATTTAATTCACAAATACAAATTCACGAGGCGCAGGCACTTAGTCTAGACGAAAAGTCAAAAAGTTCCATTACAGTTTGTAGAAACATGTCAAACGATGTAAACACAATTCCTTTGACAACCGGACAATTCCTTTGTCTTTCGAAATGAAAAGGAATGCAGCTCGCTCTCACGACCGCACGCATGACTTAGCTCATGGCATTCTGCCAGACCCCTTAGTCAAACAGCTCTTATTCGCCCCCCCCTTCACAGTAGAAGCCTGAAACAAGGTTCTAAAGACTGTTGACATCCAGTGGAAGCCCTAGGAAGTGCAATCGGACCAAATTTACACTGTATCTTGGATAAGCAAAGACTTGAAAAAATCTCAGATTTTCCACTTCCTGGTTGGATTTTCTATCAGGTTTTTGCCTGCCATATGAGTTATGTTATACTCACAGACATCATTCAAACAGTTTTAGTAACTTCAGAGTGTTTTCTATCCAGATCTACTATTAATATGCATATATTAGCTTCTGGGCCTGAGTAGCAGGCAGTTTACTCTGGGCACCTTATTCATCCAAGCTACTCAATACTGCCCCCCAGCCATAAGAAGTTTTTAAGTAAAAGCCTAAAACTATCTGGTTTTAAATGTACTTAAGTACCGTGGTGGGAAAAGTACTACATTTACATACTTGAGTAAAAGTAAAAAGTAATTCCTATTCCTTATATTATATTATATATATTATATTATATTATATTTTTTTTACAGAGGCAAGCCAGGGCGGGGCATGGCTGGGCCCAGGCCATGCTAGGTTGAATACTGACCCACCGCTGGTTTAAAATATAAATATTTTTTTAATTAAAATGAAATAAATGAACTTGATTCGCTGGTTGTATTGTCCCCTAACTAATCAGAAACATTGCATATGCAGTAAGAAGTTACTGGGACCTAATTGGTTAAATCGCAGTCATATGGTAAATCATGAGCACCTAGGCTACAGGGAAGCCTGCAGCTTGGTCAGCGCACGCCCGGCAAATATGAAATATTGTCAGTGAAAAGCATCCAAAAACAGCCCTAGCCTATCGCAATATTTCAAAATTCAATCGCAGGATAAACACAAGGCACATTTTTTCCTGATTGATCCTTTCAAATGATTTAACTGTAAAACGTACAGTCGTTTATTCCCGTTAGTAGGCTACAACAAACTGGTGTACCAGGACTAATCTATTGGCACCAGCGGAGAGCGTCGGACATATGCCTGTTGAGTGCGCATATTCACGGTCTTCATTGGGCGAGTCAGTGCCACTGGAAAGTTTCGCGCAATACTTTCCTCCTGTCTAGATGTATGTCATATTGTACAATATGTATCCCCTTTTCGCAGGCCTAGATTCGATTAAATAAATGTATTCTAGTTCGGGCTGAGCTGCTTACGCCAAACATGAGAAACTCACACGCCTCCTATGATGTGTATTTAATTATGTTTGTTTACTGTCGGTCTCGGATGGTCAGCTTGTTTCGTCAGCGGTGTTGTAAACGGTTTTAACCTGTGCTGCCTACTTGGCAATAGGCCTAATAAAGGGCTTGTTTGACAAGGGAAACTTGTGGTGTTTCTTGGTCACATGTATCACGTGTTATGTGATGCAATTGCACAAATTTTCACTTACAATATCGATGTTTTTGCTGGAAAATGTTGGCCCATCTCCAGACACTTTTACTCGGCCCCAGACACAGCAATTTCTGCCTATGCCTCAGATGGAGAGACAGGGGCACATACTCCAAAGTCAATTGCAAACGCAATGTTTGTGTTTATTGTATTATATTGATAGTCACGTGAATTGGACCATATTGCTTTTCTACTTGAGCATTTGAAATGAAACAGGTACTTTTTGTTTCAGGGAAAATGGATGGGAGTCAAAAGTACATATTTTCTGTAGGAATAGAGCAGAGTAAAAGTACAAGTTGTCAAACAGATACCCCCCAAAAAACTGCTTAAGTAAGACTTTCAAGTATTATTACTTTTTTGGGACATTGGTGAAGCTCACTACCATGTACTATCAATCTGATATGTGCTGGAGTTTGGCATAGAGTCAGTAATGTCAGGATTGGCAATACCGGAGTCTGGTTCCTTGAGGGAATGTCAAAGCCACTCTCAGGCCTGCAGCGAGACAGCTGCTGTTTACAAACACATTTAGTCCTTGTAAATAGTTTAGAGATACATAGAAACTCAGACCAAGCAGTTTGAGGATAGCAACAACACAAATCCTTTTAAAACAGCATCCACATATTGCCATAGGATGGACATGAGATGTCAGTACCCCAGTGCAGTTGTAAATTAACTGGTAAAAATGGCAGGTCCTAGACTTACTCTGTGTCACAGCACATGTATAGTTCACTGAGATGTTTGCCAAATAAAGTGTGTTGAATATATTAGAGTAAGTACCGGGAAATAAAAATGATTTACGTCCCTTATCATGGCACTTTACACATGCACACTTTGATGTAACCCAATAAAGACAGCCTGACATCTTGAATCACAGCACACATTTATAGCAGCAGCAGCAGCCCCCTACACCATGGCAGTCGGTTTGGTCATCAACTTTCCTGATCCACCTTAACAGCTGTAGTCTGAGGCACACAGGCCCCCCTCAGTCGACACAGTCAGAGAAGGGAGAGGGCCGTGAAAACTAGGGCACAACAAAACTGACCCCTTTCCCTCAAACCAGAGGCGCAGATCCAACAGAGAGAGAGTGGGAGGGTGTAGGCTGGGGAAGAGAGAGACATTTGTGGAAGGCTGTGTGGCTGTTGAAGGAGCGAAGCCTGCGGAAATCCACCATCGACGTCCCCAGAAGTCCGATGTCCCCACAAGTTTGATGTCCCTTCAAGTCTGATCCAAGTGAGGACCTCGGCGCTACGCATTTCCTCTTCATTGTCCATTTTCTGGTCAGTGTTTCCACGTACAAACTGCACCATGCACAAGCGTACGAAGGTGAAGATGACGTTCTTTGTGATCCTGGTGGGTATGGCGTCCATGTTTACGGCGGTGGTGACGGACCATTGGGCCGTGCTGAGCCCGCGGGTGGAGCAGGTGAACGCGACGTGTGAGGCGGCCCACTTTGGCCTCTGGAGGCTGTGTAAGAAGGTCATCTACATCAGTGAGGTGGACTACAATGGAAAGGGCTGTGGCCCCATCAGCTTACCTGGAGGTAAGACAAGATAACACGGAGACGGCTTATAGGTTGGACCTGAAAATCTGCACTGTCTGTGTCTACGCTAACCCTGAACCTCTCTATTTCTAACCTCTCTATCCAATGTCTGAGGCTACTTAATGTAACACACTTTAAAACATTGTCTGTGTCTATAACTATTGTTAAAACGGATACACACTAACTGCAGACCGAGAAATATGTGCTATCACACAGTATTAAAAACAGTATTTGGATTGTCGGAACAGGCCTGAGAGATGGGGTTTGGTGGAAGGGGGTCAGATAGCTCTTGTTAAGGTCATGGTTCAACACTCAGCGGTTAGCCATGTCACCAAGCACCAGTCATCTTTGCAATGTGGTCAGCTAATGTTCCTCTTAAACCACAAGCCTTCCTGGTGTGTAAAACTGCTTGTTTTATTTAATTGAGATATTGAGGCTTCAGAAGCCCAACAGTGTGAGGATTAGCATATGCTACAATAAATAGCACAACAATAAGATAAACTAAGTCGAGCACTTTCAGACTGACCACAATACTTTCAGACTAATCTTGACCTTTAAAGTCCCAATCCAGCTACATCCCCACAGTAATTAAACGATGAGGTGTCTCTCTCCCCCAAGCTGAGGTGTTTGCCAGCTCCTCAGCAACTAAGAACTCTTGAAGCTGCAGTATTCCCTGAGTCCCAGCTCTAACAAGGCCTAGCTCCAAGGCCTTAAAATACACTCTATAATGACTGCAGTTATCATTTACTCCAATCAAAAACAGGACCCAGGGCAGAATCCAATCTGGACCACGGAAGATCCGTTTTGTAGCACGGTTGACATTTAAAAAGGTCATTTCCAATTTTGCAAACATCTGCAGCATTTACTTTGAATGTGATCTCCGCGACTGTGGTAACATTGCCTTTGAATGGTGCACAGCCAAAAAGGTCCGATCGGATTGAGTCCCGGCTTTATCCGACCATTGAATGACAACTGATGCTTTGATCCCACTACACTAACTTGTGATGACTCACACTAAATGTTGAGTCAATATCACATCGAGTGAGAAATAAACTCATCGACAGGAAGGGGAATATATTGTTGAGTGAAGCTTGTAAAAGCAATACAAACACATAGCTTAATGTAAGGAACACTACCACTGTCTGACTGTGCCGTTGGTTCGGGAATGCGCCAAGCTTAACATCGTAAATCCCTTAATTCTTTATAGCTTGGAGGGGTCAGCCAAGAATGTTTACAAAATGAGTCCCAACCCGGCATTTCCACCTGTTCATTAAAGTGCCTGCACCAGTCGACATTACGAAATTCCCAGAGGCCCAGAGGTGAGCTAACTATGGAGTGGGCACATTTGCTTCAGAGAATCTAGCCAAGATTGCCCTAAGGGTGTGTGTGTGTGTTCGGGCATTGGGACCTTTGCTGATTGAAGCTTTTAAATAGCGGAGCAGTCAGAAAGACCTCAAGAAACGCAGGGCTGAACGTAGCATAAATCATTCTGCTTTGTATCAGACCCTTACTTAAGTAAGGAACACTGTTGTGCAGGTTATTTAGAGATACCCAAACTTACAATGTCTTATTAGATACATAGTGTTGAGTGCCATCAGACATAGGCCTGTCATGGATACATTTGGTGGTTAGTGTGGGTGGTCTCTATCCACACAGAGCTGGCTTTTACAGTTGAAGTCGGAAGTTTACATACATTTAGGTTGGAGTCATTAAAACTCGTTTTTCTTGTTAACAAACTATAGTTTTGGCAAGTCGGTTAGGACATTTACTTTGTGCATGACATAAGTAATTTTTCCAACAATTGTTTACAGACAGAATATTTCACTGTATCACAATTCCAGTGAGTCAGAAGTTCATATACACTAAGTTGACTGTGCCTTTAAACAGCTTGGAAAATTCCAGAAAATTATGTCATGGCTTTAGAAGCTTCTGATAGGCTAATTGACATATTTTGAGTCAATTGGGGGTGTACCTGTGGATGTATTTCAAGGCCTACCTTAAAACATCATGGGGAAATCAGCCAAGACTGTTGACCTCCACAAGTCTGGTTCATCTTTGGGAGCAATTTCCAAACACCTGAAGGTACCACGTTCATCTGTACAAACAATAGTACGCAAGTATAAACACCATGGGACCATGCAGCCATCATACCGCTCAGAAAGAAGGTGCGTTCTGTCTCCTAGAGATGAAAGTACTTTGGTGCGAAAAGTGCAAATCAATCCCAGAACAACAGCAAAGGACCTTGTGAAGATGCTGGAGGAAACAGGTACAAAATGATCTATATCCACAGTAAAACGAGTCCTATATAGACATAACCTGAAAGGCTGCTCAGCAAGGAAGAAGCCACTGCTCCAAAACCTCCATAAAAAAGCCAGACTACGGTTTGCAAATGCACATGGGGTCAAAGATTGTACTTTTTGGAGAAATGTCCTCTGGTCTGATGAAACAAAAATATAACCTTTTGGCCATAATGACCACTGTTATGTTTGGAGGAAAAAGGGGGAGGCTTGCAAGCCGAAGAACACCATCCCAACCGTGAAGCAGCATCATGTTGTGGGGGTGCTTTGCTGCAGGAGGGACTGGTACACTTCACAAAATAGATGGCATCATGAGGCAGGAAAATAATGTGGATATATTGAAGCAACATCTCAAGACATCCGTCAGGAAGTTAAAGCTTGGTCACAAATGTGTCTTCCAAATGGACAATGACACCAAGCATACTTCCAAAGTTGTGGCAAAATGGCTTAAGGACAACAAAGTCAAGGTATTGGAGTGGCCATCACAAAGCCCGTACCTCAATCCTATAGAAAATTTGTTGGAAGAACTGAAAAAGTGTGTGCGAGCAAGGAGGCCTACATACCTAACTCAGTTACACCAGCTCTGTCTGGAGGAATGGGCAAAAATTCACCAAACTTATTGTGGGAAGCGGAAGGCTACCCGAACGTTTGACCCAAGTTAAACAATTTAAAGGCAATGCTACCAAATACTAATTGAGTGTATGTAAACTTCTGACCCACTGGGAATGTGATGAAAGAAATAAAATCTGAAATAAATCACTCTACTATTATTCTGACACTTCACATTCTTAAAATAAAGTGGTGATACTAACTGACCTAAAACAGGGATTTTTACTAGGATTAAATGTCAGGAATTGTGAAAAACTGAGTTTAAATGTATTTGGCTAAGGTGTATGTAAACTTCCGACTGCAACTGTACATTTTTGAAAAATAACTCATTGGCGAAACTACATACAACTCACACTCCTTAACTCTGATCACAAAAGAAAAAGCCTAAACTTATTTTCAAATAGTCTTTATGGGGAAAAACTCAATGAATATCTTGTTGCTAAAACTCCCTTGTTGCTAACAACAAAATGTGCCTACATTGCTAATGCCACACATACAGCATTGCGTGTGAAGTAAATCAAATCAAATGTTATTGGTCACATACACATGGTTAGCAGATGTTAATGCGAGGTTAGCGAAATGCTTGTGCTTCTAGTTCCAACTATGCAGTATTATCTAACAAATTCACAACAACTACCTTATACACACAAATGTAAAGGGGTGATGGCGTGTGGAATTGGCAAGATGCAGTAGATGGTATAGAATACAGTATATGAGTAATGTAGATGAGTAATGTAGGATATGGATATGTAATCCTTATTAAAGTGCCATTTTAAGTAACTAGTTAGTGATATAACTTTATTAAGTGCATTTATTTAAGTGGCCAGAGATATGAGTCTGTATGTTGGCAGCAGCCTCTCTATGTTCGTGATGGCTGTTTAACAGTCTGATGGCCTTGAGATAGAAGCTGTGCTCCCTCTGCTGTTTCCTGTAGTCCACGATCATCTCCTTTGTATTGTTGACATTGAGTGAGAGGTTATTTTCCTGACACCACACTCCGGGGGCCCTCACCTCCTCCCTGTAGGCCGTCTCGTTGTTGTTGGTAATTAGTCCTATCACTGTAAACTTGATGATTGAGTTGGAAGCGTGCATGGCCACGCAGTCATGGGTGAACAGGGAGTACAGGAGAGGGCTGAGAACGCACCCTTGTGGGGCCCCAGTGTTGAGGATCAGTGGGGTGGAGATGTTGTTTCCTACTTTCACTACCTGGGGCGCCCGTCAGAAAGTCCAGGACCCAGTTGCACAGGGTAGGGTCGAGACCCAGGGTCTTAAGCTTAATGACGAGTTTGGAGGGTACTATGTTGTTAAATGCTGAGCTGTAGTCAATGACCAGCATTCTGACATAGGTATTCCTCTTGTCCAGATGGGATAGGACAGTGTGCAGTGAGATGGCGATTGCATCGTCAGTGGACTTATTGGGGCGGTAAGCAAATTGGAGTGGGTCTAGGGTATCTGGTAGAGTGGAGGTGACATGATCCTTGACTAGTCTCTCAAAGCACTTCATGATGACAGAAGTGAGTGCAATGGGGCGATAGTCATTTAGTTCAGTTACCTTAGCTTTCTTGGGAACAGGAACAATGGTGGCCCTCTTGAAGCATGTGGGGACAACAGACTGGGATAGGGATTGGTTGAATATGTTCGTAAACACACCAGCCAGCTGTTCTGCGGATGCGCTGAGGATGCGGCTAGGGATGCCGTCTGGGCCGGCGAGGGTTAACACGTTTAAATGTTTTACTCACGTTGGCCACAGAGAAGGAGAGCCCACAGGCTTTGTTAGCGGGCTCTGTCAGTGGCACTGTATTGTCCTCAAAGTGAGCAAAGAGGTTGTTTAATTTGTCTGGGACCTTACCACATACGTCTCGTGTTTGAGCCGTTGAATTGCGACTCTACTTTCGCTCTACTCACGCTTTGCCTGTTTGATTGCCTTGCGGAGGGAATAGCTGCACAGTTTGTATTCGGTCTGTTTCTGGTCGCCTTGCCATGATTAAAAGCGATGGTGAGGGGGGGATATACACAGCTGTGACTTTAATCGAAGAGAATTCTCTTGGAAGATAATGCAGTCGGCAAACAAAAAAATTAATGCAGTGGATAGACGCCAAGATGAATATAACCTTTCTAGTAGGTACAATGCCAGACACCAGGGTTTCATTTGGTATCGCTAACTCTATTTGGGAATGAATAGCAATATTTCTTATAGCCTCACATCTTAATGAGAGAAATACCAACCACTAGGACAGTTCCTGCCCCTCTGTCATCTCTAGGATGATGGTGCTCTCTAAGTGATCCTCCATGGGTTTTGCCATCTGTTGGAATAAACAATGTATGTATATTGTAGCTAGTAGTCTACATAGATCAAGGAGAAATGGAGATCTATGTATATGTGTACATAAAGGTTGCTTTCCACTGTTGCTCACCTTGTTTGCCTTCCTAAATAATCATAACAGATGGTTAAAAAATAAAAAACTGACTGTAAAACAGGATATTGACATAACTTATTACATATGAATACTGTCCAGAACAGCAAACATACAATCTAGGTCAGGGATGTGGCGAGATGTTCAGCCGAAGCCAATATAGCAACAGTTACAGAAACAAAGATATCGGCAGGATTTTCTGTGGTGCGCAGCACTATGCAGGGGGCCAATGGAGGATAAATATAGGCTGTGCAAATACCCAGCTGTCCTGGGGTAAGAGCCGTGAGGGAGTCAAGTGTGTGCACACCTTCAGAGCCCATCTGAGTGACAAGGGCACCTGCACAAGCCAGGCATAGCCCTTCAACCCCTAACCCACTCCCTGGCGCTGCCCTGCTACCCACCGTCCAAAATCATTTCCCGTCCCATCGGGGTGGGCTACAAGGGTCCTGGGGTAGGCTAGTCAAAGCCCGGGCATGTAGACAACCGGAACTTCAACCACATACCAGTGCTGGGAGGGGCAACCCGGCTGTGGAAGTGCCAATGATGATTTGTTGCATGTTGGTCTTTCTGGTTTGCTTTTCTGTACACAACGATCTCAATGGTAGACTATCTAATGGTTGGTTATATGTCCCTATTTCTATTTTAGACATGAGCTTAAATGTTTGTATCTAACTTGTGTTTCGTATTCACCCTAGCTGGCACCATCGGAAATAAACTAGTCGTCTGGAGGGGAGGGGATTTTTGAAAACATGAGGCTCAAAGAAATGCCTAACTTATGTTGATGAAATGGCAGACAAACTCACTGTGAAGCACCTCATTACAACACGATAGCGGAGGCTTATTTTGATCTCCTCACCTTTCTAAAGATAGATGAAGGATTGTTTAGTGGTGCGTAGAATTTCTGTTTTGAGCAGGTCAGCTAATTGATACGCTATTGACTTGCCAGTTGAGTTCCATCGGGTGCTATTTACTTATCGTCTCCTTGAGATGTTGACGTCGGCGAAGTGGCTCCTAGTTAGGGTGCGGTTTGGACTCCATTCGCACTGAAATGTATATAACCCTGTCGGTGTGGGTGTCATTGGGATGTTACACAGTTGGACCACCCTGGCATTACTAATCCACTCACTGATAGACAGAGCATTGTCTGGACATGTGCCGAGTCATACGGTTCGGGGGTGGAATTAATACAACACAAAGAGAGCCACGGCATCTAGTAGTGTGGGACTATATTCATGGATGTTGTAGTAGGATGTCCCTTGGGGGTATCCATACCCTGTGCAGCACAGATTCCCAGCCGTCTTCCCCAAGTTCCTCCCCCAAATCCTTTTCCCATCGAGTCTTTAAAGGCACCAAAGAAGGGTTCTGTAAGTCATGAATGATTGCATATTCATCTGAAATTGCGCCCCTAGGAAGCTCCAAGATGCTCTCTATAGCTGTATTCGCAGGCCTATGG
Organism: Oncorhynchus tshawytscha; assembly: GCF_018296145.1. Classification (NCBI taxonomy): domain Eukaryota; kingdom Metazoa; phylum Chordata; class Actinopteri; order Salmoniformes; family Salmonidae; genus Oncorhynchus; species Oncorhynchus tshawytscha. The sequence continues at coordinate 7,559,652 of NC_056460.1, read as the reverse complement.
GGAAATCCAGGTGTGTTAGCTCTGACAAAGTTTCTAGTCTGGAGATAGCGGAAAAAGTGGGATTGGGGGAGATTGAACTTTTCCTGCAGCTGAGAAAAAGAGGCAAATGTATCATCAAAGAATAATTGGGCTAGCGAGGAGAGGCCTAGTGAGTGCCAAATGCCAAAAGCCCCATCATTCAAAGATGGAGGAAATAAAATGTTCTGATTGATTGGGCCTGATAGAGAGAAGCCTTGGAGGCTAAAGGCTAAACGGAACGGATTCCAAATTTGAAGAGACTGCTTTACAATTGGGTTGACACACCTTTTGCCTAGGAACACTGGGAGAGACGAGCACAACACAGAGGAAAGTGCTGCAGGTTTACACGATTCAGACTCCATCTGGACCCAGAGTGGTCTAGGGCCAGTAGGATCAGTCTGCAGCCAGTACAGAAGGGTTCTGAAATTTGCAGCCCAGTAGTATGTCTGAAAATTTGGTAGAGCTAAACCCCCCAATGACCTAGGCTTCTGTAAATGTTTTCTACCAATCCGTGGTACCTTGCCATCCCAAATAAAATGCATGAATGTTTGATCCAGTGAAATAAAAAAAAGATTTTGGAATAAAAATGGGTAAACATTGAAATAAATATACAAATTTTGGCAACACATTCATTTTAACGACATTAATCCTTCCGATAAGAGAAAGGGGTAGCGAATTCCAAAAAGTAAAAGATTGTTTCAAACTGTCTGCTAGAGCAACAAAGTTTTCCTGAAACAAATTTGAATATTTCCTTGTCACTTTAACTCCCAAGTAGGTGAATTGATCCCGGACAATCCTAAACTGAGAACTTGTAAAAGAGCACTTTAAAGCAGCCTTGTTTACCGGAAAAAGCTCACTCTTGCCTAGATTCAGCTTGTACCCTGAGATTGATCCAAACTTTTTAAGAACAGATAGGGCACGTGGCAATGAGGTATCGGGGTTGGAGATAAACAAAAGGAGGTCGTCAGCATATAGCGAGACTTTCTGCTCCAAGCCCGCCCTGATTATACCTTGAATGGCATCATTAGAGCGTAGTGCAATGGCGAGAGGCTCGATTGCCAAAGCAAACAACAGTATATTATATAACGCGCCTAATATTGAAAAATAAATGTCTATTTCTCACAAAGCCAGTCTGGTCCGAGTGTATTACTTGGTGCAGCAAGCCTTCCATACGGATGGCTAAAAGCTTAGCTAGGATTTTGTAATCACAGTTTAAAAGCGAGATTGGGCGATAGGATCCACATTCCAGGGGGTCTTTGTTTTTTTTAATAGTAATGAAATTGAAGCCTGATAAAGACTAGGCGGTAGCTTTGAAGTATTAAGGCACTCTGCAAATAGTCGAGACAAGAATGGGCAAAGCAGACCAGAAAACGTCCTGTAAAATTCAGTTGGAAAACCGTCCGGACCCGGTGATTTACCACTTTTCATTGTGGACACTGCTGTTGCAATCTCCTCAGGTGTAAATTCTTCTTCTAGACAGTCATGGGAGTCTGTATCAATTGAAGGCATATTCAAGCCATTAAAGAAGGAATCAATCAGCAAAGGGTCTTGTGGGGATTCAGAGGTGTATAGCGCAGAGTAAAATTGTTTGAATTGATCATTGATCTCTTTATGTATAAATGTGGTGGCACCAGACGGGGTCCTTATTTGTGGGATTAAACGTGAGGCCTCAGATTTACGGATCTGATGTGAAAGGAGTTTACTGGCCTTGTCGCCTTGTTCATAGACTTTGTATCGAGCTCGCAAGAGTAACTGTTCAGCTTGCCTGGTAGAAAGCTCATCAAATTCAGATTGGAGTAGTTGGCGCACTTTATGCAGATCAGAGGAAGGATCCGTAGCATACTTCTCATCCAATGTGGCTATGGACTCGCTCAGGTCCCGAAGTCGCTGAGAGCGAACTCTGTTTTGGTTGGCTGTATAAGAAATAATTTGGCCACGTAGGTATGCTTTGAGAGACTCCCATATGGTAGAGCAGGACATACCTGGTGTTGAATTAGTTTCTAAGAATAAGGTGATTTCAGAAGAAATTAAATTGACAAACTCCTTATCTGAGAGTAAAATGGGGTTGAGACGCCATTGATAACACATAGGAGGTCGCTGGGGAAACTCTAGTTCAAGCACTAATGGTGAATGGTCAGAAATAACAATATTCTCGTAAGTACACTGCCGAAGGTTAGGCAGAAAGTTTTTTGTCCAAAAATAAGTAATCAATCCGGGAGTATGTTTGATGAACATGAGAATAAAAGGAATACTGTCTATCTGTAGGATGTAGGAAACGCCAGGCCTCAAACATAGCATATTTCTGAAGAAAGGATTGAATAAGTAGGGCACATTTAGATGGGCCTGTAGTTGTTTGTGAGGACTTGTCAAGAACTGGGGACATTTTACAGTTGAAATCCCCCCCTAAAATCAATAAATGAGAATCTAAATTGGGAATAGCAGACAGAAAGGAAGAAATGAAACTTGTGTCATCCCAATTGGGAGCATAAACACTAGCCAAAACAAGAGGGGTAGAAAACAGTTTACCGGTTACTATGACGTATCGTCCCTTAGGATCAGCAATAACCTCAGAAGCTACAAAGGGAGTAGCTTTATCAACCAGAATAGCAGCACCTCTTGATTTACTATGAAAGTTTGAGTGGAACACTTGACCAACAGCATAGAATGGAAAAGCAATGAGCGCCCAAAACCCCCAGAATAACTTGTCTCAGAGTAATAATGTACGGTGGTAGATGTTTGGAAAAAGTACAGAAAAAAAACTAAAAAGACAGAATGACAACATTAGAACTGAACAATTAAACCTCCCCCCACCCATCCCAGACAATACCTCCCCAAACGAGGTACAAGCCTAAATAGAACATGTTCTCTTCGCACAGTGTGTCTGTGAGAGTGCGGTCTTAAACCTAAACCCACAGTCCCGCTCTTTAAAGTCGCGTTTTGTTAGTGGATCAAGCAGCAAAAATAAAGATTTTTATGTATTTATAAAAAATAAAAATAAAATAAAAAGGTGAATCCCTTCTGCAAACGGAATGACAAAAGCACCACTTGTAGACGTATATAATGACATTCCCAGTCTTATAACAGAGAGAAAATAAATCAAATGTATAAAGGCTCTCAGCCAAAAACCTAATTTGAAGTAAGGAAATCGTAGTAAGACAATCAAAAATAATAGTAATTATAATAGTAGTCTAGTTGACGCTGAGACAGCTTTACAACCAATACCAAAAAACTATGTGTGCGCAACGTTGAACGTTTGCTGGGCATACAGCCTAGAAACACAGGAGTTAAGTAAAACCTTAATACAATTACATTAAAATGACTGAATGCTTGTAAGGCACGCACACTAGATGATCAAAACATTAGATCACATCAAATAAGCCTGAATGGGTTCACCAACTATACAAGACTAGACTGTTATATCTAAACATAATTGTGCCACAGGTGGGTTACTTACTATCCACAGTTCGCAAGCAACAGTTGCTGAACTGTGAGCATGTTCAAGACTTCTTGATGTGACGTTGAATGTGAGCCATAGCCTCATCCGGAGACTCAAATATGTGGTCTTTACCCTCATGAGATAGCCATAAACGGGCTGGGAATCGCAGTCCTACTTCACACTTGGATGGTCCCGAAGTACTCGTTTGGCCTGTCCGAAAGCTGCGCGCTGCATGGAAACAGTGGGGGAGTAGTCCTGGTAGATGGTGAAGCTCTGTCCTTGAAAGCTCAGAGTGGTATTGCGGGCTCCTCGGAGGATCTCCATCTTCTCATGAAAAAAGTGCACTTGAAGAATTATGTCACGGGGCCTCTCCCCATCCCGGGGCTTTGGGTGCAGCGACCGGTGGGCTCCGTCAATCAGGGGCTTTTCATCTAAGGCAAGAACATCCTTCAGCAGCCCTGAAACTAAATCCGTGGCGCGATGCATTTCCGCTGACTCTGGGACCGAAACAAGTCTCAGATTATTGCAGCGGGAGAATCCATCTAAACTCACACAGCTCTCCTTCACCTTTTTCAAATCCGCAGCTAGGCGTTTCACTTCAGCCTCCAGGGTTGTAGTTAAGTCGGAGACATTGGTAGCGGAGGTCTCCAGTGCTGCAATCGTTGTAGTGTGCGACGCCGTTGTTGTTTTGAGTGATGTGATTGCTGGCATAGTCTCGTTCCGCAGGATGGTTAAATCTGCTTTTAAAAATGTCAGAAACCTCCTGTATTCAGGCCTCAATCGTAGCAACCACCTCCGTTTTCATTTCAACTATCTCAGAGCGTAGTAGTTTGATGGCCTCGAGAATGTTCATTTCAGCGCCGCCAGGCCAAGCCGCACCCCCGGGTACCTACCTGCATCCCAGACCAAACTACAGCCGATTGCAGAGGAGCAACAACGAGACCCCATCTGCTGACAGATAGTGCAGCAGTGCAAAAAGGGATGGCCCAGGCAGGAGGAACTGCCTCAGCTGCTGAAGCCCTATTGGGTGCACCAAAGTGACTTCCACTGTAATGGAGACCTTCTCATGAAAGGACAACGGAGAGTTATCCCAGAGACTCTACAACCAGAAATGCTAGACAGAGTGCATGAGGGACACATGGGGATAACCAAATGCAGACTGAGGGCTCAACAGTCAGTGTGGTGGCTTGGTCTGAGTACTCAGATTGCCAAGCTGGTAGCCCATTGTGAGGTCTGTACAAAATGTCAACCTTGTCATCCGGAGCCAATGGCAACGGAGCTGCCAAAACAGCCATGGCAAAAGGATAAGGGCAGATATGTTCTATTGGAAAAATGACACTTATATGCTAGTGGTAGATTACTACTCAAGATACATTGAAATAGCAAAGACACCCATAACCACATCAGCTGGTGTTATCAATGGATTAAAGTCATTTTTCCCAGGCGAGGGGTCGCTGAGGTCCTGGTTACAGATAACGCTCTCCAGTTCTCTGCAAGCTCCTTTTCTGCAGACGGCTGAAACAAATGCAAACTGGAGACTTTAAATCGGAGACACCGTGTTAAGGAGAGGCCAGAGCTGGCAGAAGGTCAACGGATTACAAACTCAAAGACATCAGCAATAGTGCTGAGGAAAGCGGATGCCCCATGCTCCTATGTGGTGGACACAGGCTCAGAAGAGGTACGAAGGAACAAAACACACCTCAGAGCTCTTCCAGATCTACCAGCCGCACAAGACTAAGGCCACAGAAAATGCATCAAATTTGAAATCCACAATGTGAAGGGCCTCCCGGGTGGGGCAGTGGTCTAAGGCACTGCATCGCAGTGCTAGCTGTGCCACCAGAGACTCTGGGTTCGAGCCCAGGCTCTGTCGCAGCCGGCCACGACCGGGTGGTCCATGGGGCGACACACAATTGGCCTAGCGTCGTCCGGGTTAGGGAGGGTTTAGGCCGGTAGGGATATCCTTGTCTCATCGCGCACTAGTGACTCCTGTGGCGGGCCGGGCGCAGTGCGCGCTGACCAGGTCGCTAGGTGCGCGGTGTTTCCTCCGACACATTGGTGCGGCTGGCTTCCGGGTTGGATGCGCACTGTGTTAAGAAGCAGTGCGGCTTGGTTGGGTTGTGTTTCGTAGGACGCATGGCTCTCGACTTCGTCTCTCCCGAGCCCATATGGGAGTTGTAGCGATAGTAACTACTAACAATTGGATACCACGAAATTGGGGAGAGAAAAAAAAAAAGGGATGTGAAGTGCCTAAAGACTATGTTACGTGAAGAGAAAACATACTGTTAGGGACCATACCCAGAAAAAAGAGACTGTTGTACCTAAGTTAATGTTCATACTGTGTGATTTAATGCTTTCATACTGTTTCAGGATGGGAAGTAGCATGTTCGAGAATAATACCGGTTTCCAAATTGCATTTCAGTTATGCTTCAGTGGTTATGCATGTTGAGTTCTTGTTCATGGGAGAGGGGAAGATGTAGTAGGATGTCCCTTGGGGGTATCCGTACCTAGGTATGACATGCAAGGGTTAGGTTAAACATGCGGGAGCTAGAACCTCATTGTCGTGCGTCCTTATTTTTAGATAATACTACAGATGTGGATAGACATGGGGGAGCCTTACAAGTCCTTATAGAGACCTGGGTTTGAATTCCAAGCACATATACTGTAAGCCAGTTCCTGGAAGGCCTGAGTCTTTTTCTTCTACCCATCATCAGAGAGACATTTTGAGTGTCTTTCCAATGCCATTAGAGAGCACAGCGGCACAGACCATGTGTGTGCGAGGGAGCGTGCATGTGTGCTTGCCTACCTGCGTTCATAGTGTTTGTGTGTGTGCATATTTGTGCCAACCTGACTGACTGCCTTCATATTGTGTGTGCGCGTGTGTCTCTAAAGGTGAGGATGGGAGTGTGTAATGAGGACATCAAAAGCTAATGAGGCGAGCGCCGCCACCGCATAATTGGCATAATCCCTGGATTTAGTGTTTCAATTAACAAACACAGAAGGACAACGACACAGCCCCAATGCCTGTTCAAGTGTCTCATAATGCAGCGTGGGCTCTCTCTCCTCTCAGCGCAATGAAAGGACACTTGGTCTTCAGCATGATGACAAGAATCCCTTCTGGTCCATTACAGTTATTAACACAGGAGTTTGTGGTGCGGAGAGATACTACCGAAGCTAGAGCCGAGGCTTTTGTTTGAGGGGTGAACGACTTAAAATGGCTGGGTTGAGCTGAGGGGACTCAGCAATTGACCTTTAAAGGCCCGAATGAATGTACTCTGACTCTTCTATAAACTAGCTCTCTCTCTCTAAACCAAAACATTGAATTCTGTGGCTAGCCACCTCATTCCCCTGCCCGCCTTACTTAATAAAAAAAGCAGACAAGCCAGTTGCTAAGTAACCACCTCTGGGTTTTCCCTTGATGGCCAGTCTCTGTCCTCATTCACAAAAAACATCCTCTATTAGTGAGAGTCAAAACATGAACACATTTAGATCCTTTTTCATGGTCCTTTACCTTACCAAAACCAATCATTGTCAGGTTGTATAATAGTCGTATAAGGATGTTTTGTGAGCATATTTTAAGTAACCAGAACAATACATCTTTATCTGGTGGAAATCTGGTGATCTGACTAGATAACAACCAAAATGTGACATATTTAACTTTAGCTTTTCATCCTGTACTGAAAAATATATCTTTAACTGGTTGTAACACAGACCAGTTGGTTGTACTCTGATTATATGATGATGTCTTCTCAACCAGAAAACCAGTTTACACCGAGAAAATTAAGTCATTAATCATGTGTCAAATTTGTTCTGCTGGATTCTACTCATTAAAGAATGCTTTGCTGGCGCCATGGATGGGCGCCAAATCCAGCTAATTGAACCTGCACATACTTTGTGTATCTTTTTTGATTAGCCTTCTCTCAGTAATACATCCAAACTGGCAACCCCACCCACCAGTAACTCGATCTTCTTAGTTGTCCTGGGAGAAGGGGAATTATCTCCAGCCCATGTGTATGTGTGGATATGAGAAAGGCTGGAGCCGATGTGATAACATGCTTAGCTCACATAATTCTACATGACAGCCTGTAACTTACTCAAATCAAATCAAATTTGATTTGTCACATACACATGGTTAGCAGATGTTAATGCGAGTGTAGCGAAATGCTTGTGCTTCTAGTTCCGACAATGCAGTAATAACCAACAAGTAATCTAACTAACAATTCCAAAACTACTGTCTTATACACAGTGTAAGGGGATAAAGAATATGTACATAAGGATATATGAATGAGTGATGGTACAGAGCAGCATAGGCAAGATACAGTAGATGGTATCGAGTACAGTATATACATATGAGATGAGTATGTAAACAAAGTGGCATAGTTAAAGTGGCTAGTGATACATGTATTACATGAGGATGCAGTCGATGATAGAGTACAGTATATACATATGCATATGAGATGAATAATGTAGGGTAAGTAACATTATATAAGGTAGCATTGTTTAAAGTGGCTAGTGATATATTTATATCATTTCCCATCAATTCCCATTATTAAAGTGGCTGGAGTTGAGTCAGTGTCAGTGTGTTGGCAGCAGCCACTCAATGTTAGTGGTGGCTGTTTAACAGTCTGATGTCCTTGAGATAGAAGCTGTTTTTCAGTCTCTCGGTCCCAGCTTTGATGCACCTGTACTGACCTCGCCTTCTGGATGATAGCGGGGTGAACAGGCAGTGGCTCGGGTGGTTGATGTCCTTGATGATCTTTATGGCCTTCCTGTAACATCGGGTGGTGTAGGTGTCCTGGAGGGCAGGTAGTTTGCCCCCGGTGATGCGTTGTGCAGACCTCACTACCCTCTGGAGAGCCTTACGGTTGTGGGCGGAGCAGTTGCCGTACCAGGCGGTGATACAGCCCGCCAGGATGCTCTCGATTGTGATTTGATTTGATAGCCTGTAACTTACTCCTGCGTGGTCCCTGCAGTTGGCCCAGAACATTAGATGCCACGTATCTGATGCAGAGCAGGCCTATCCGGTGACAGAACAGAGTTGAGCGACTCTGAAGTCTCCCCCCTAAATGTCTGAGTGACACAGCCGTCTGTCGCCGCTGTTTACAAATATAGTTTCCCTGGCGAATGGATGTTTTGAAGTTCTGGTTTAGCATCAAAGCGTAGGGCGATACTCCTAGCCCTCTGCAAACGCTGTGATCGTATTCTGTGGGTCAGCTTTTACTTGTGCTTAGCACGGATCCCCAGGGGTTAACACATTGGTCCTGGCAAAGTGAATGGGATGCCCCGATAGGCTGCGTGTGAGTTTCAAGTTAGTGGAGGCTAAAAATAAAGAATTGCATGCATCTATCTATTTGCAGACTAATGTAAGATATAGCCTTCTATTCCTAACATGATGAGTAGATTGGATAGTCATAAACTAGGCTAATAATATAACTAACTCACTGTTCGCAAAAAAACACCGTTCTGCTTTCTTTTCCTTTATTTGCACACGTCCAGAGCTCAGGAACCCAGCTAGATGGACATTTTTACGAGAATCCGAAAAAAAAAGCCATTTATAAACATTTCATGCAGTTCTACGACACTTTCGTCTCCATAACTGGAGACTAGCAGAATCTTTAATGCCACCAAAATCGCAGGCTACTCTGACAGACTCAGATCAATAAAGACGTCTTGAATGCAACCATCTAATCGAGGCCTCTGAAAATGGGAGGGACTACAGTGTTGCCAACTCCTCAGTAAGGAAAGTAGCTATTGGCTGTCCTAAAAGTTGCTATAAGTCGCTAAATGACGTCATCGCCTAATTTGCAATGTGCTTGTAATTGCGATGGAAGCTGTAAGAGAGAGGAATAACGTCACGGGTGAGACAAAAAGTGAGTAAAAAACACCCTAAATATGTTTAGAACACACACAGCGAATAAGAACCAGATATTTGAGGCCATACTCCTCCTTCAGCACTTTATGGACCCATTGTTAATTCCAGTCATAACAGAGGCATTGTCAGTCCCTATCCCCAGGAGTTTCTCTTTTTTAAAACACTTCTCGAGGAAAGCCCCAACAGCACGGGCTATAGATTTGGCATCTCCTCCCTCCAACTCAACAAGCCCCAGAAATGTTGATACAATTGTCTGCTTGGTGTCACTAAAGTACCTTATCACAACACCCAGGTACTTAGAAACACTTACATCTGTGGACTCATCGAGGAGGCTGGTCACCCACATCTGCGACCAGCTTTTTCAGAAAGTATGGTGCTAGAACACCATTAATCATCTCTGTGCACTTTGTCCTGTGCATTTTGAAGTGGGTAGCAGCAGTGGAGTCTGAGAAAGCAGCTCTACATGCTTCTCCAATGTGATCACATGCCAGCATGGAACAGTGTTCAGCGACAGCTAATGCCATGGTGGCCACAGCCTTTTTTGCAGAGTCAATTTTTTAAACCATAACTGGCAGCTTGTTTTGGGTGGAACTGTTATAAGGCCTCTTGCCTTTTGAGTATGTTTTTGAGTTGAAGTGTTTTTTTTACATCACTAAGTTTGGCGCAGAAATCAGCCTTACAATACAGGCAGTATGCCCGTGTATCATCTCCAATAAACGGCTTCAACCAACCTTTGAATTCAGGGTTTGATTCCCACTCCTTTCTGTATTTTTGAGTCTACAGTTTAGACTGAGACATGATGAGCTAGCCAGCTAGATGTTTAACGTATGTCACAGAGAGGCACACACACAGTGGACAAGGTGAGTAAGTGACTGAGGCTGTGTGAGTCAAATGCAGTGATTTATTTTAGAGAAAGAACATTTTACATTTACATCCCGCCCAGTCCTTGCGCAACAGTCCCTCCCAGCTGCAGTCAGAGCAGGAGATGTTCACCCCTCCACGTCCAGACTGCAAATGAATTGCGCATGCGGGAAGCTCCTACTGGCTGATCCCGCCCTGGCTTACATTCAGGGCGGGATCAGCCAGCAGGAGCTTCCCGCATGCTGGGCCACCTGCGAGTGCTTTGGGACGGGGGTGGGGGCACCCGCTGCTTGTTGAGAAGAGTAAGAACGATATGTGCTTTCATGTCAGAGTCTCCAATAACACCAGAAAAAGTCGCTATATTTGTCGCTAGTCGATTTAAAAAAAAGAATTGTCGCTAGAGGGGTCTGAATACTTGCTAAATATAGCGACAAAGTTGCTAAATTGGCAACACTGGAGACACAGGCTACGACGTTCAACTAGCCTGGGGGAGGAAATTATTGTCCTTACAGGAACAGGGACCCAAATGAATAAGACAGTGAATATGCGCACTCACCCGGGATATGGCCGATGGTCTCCGCTATAGAGTGCCAATAAAATACGCTACCGTTCGCTCAATGGCCTATTGTGAGTTGAGAATTTTGATAGCCTAATTGCACTGACAGCCGCAAATCAACAATCAGCTATCTGATATGGTGCGCCGCCTGCCCAATTTCGCGCTTCTCAACTGTAGGTTATGCCCTTGGCATTGTGATTTAAAACAATCCACAGCTATTTTTTTTAAAGAAGCGAATCATCCACTGTGGCTCAATCATGCACTCTGTGGTGAAGTGTTTTGAAGGAATGTATTTATTTTTGTATACACAGGAGTAATTATATAATTTTGGCAAGTTGAATTAAAAGTACTTCCTATTGGATGCGCCATTTATGGATGCCCAACATAACCTATGCTAACACAAAATCAGACACTGTCAATCAACAGGGTGCAGATAGATAAGGGTTTTATGTAAACTCAGCGCAAACCATCAGATGAAAGGGGTGCGCCTAAATGTTGATCCGTGTGGATTAACAACTACAGAATGCTCGTTCATCGGTTATGCAAGTAGTTTAAAGGTAGTCCAGGTAAAAAGCATCAAAATCCTTTTATCTGTTTTTTATGAAGTTAGCATCTTTACATTTGTGGAAGACTCGTGAAACCGTTTTTGGTAAACACATTGGTCTATTACGCCATTTTTATTTCCGAAGTGTTGTGCATCTATTATGAAATATAGCTATTTTCCCGATTATTTAGTAACTTCTATGATGTTCAGTGTATTGATGAGAAACATTGCCTGAAGTGCTACTATCTGAACCTCCAGCTGACTATGTTTTCATGTCTCCTACAGCGGAGAACTGCACTTACTTCAAACACTTCACTCCTGGGGACGAGTCTGAGATTTTTGAAGTCAAAACCCAGAAAGGTAAGGTTTCTTTTGTGCCTCATCCATACACAAGTTAATAATGGCCTAACTAACACACCATGGTTCTGTTTTGTAACGTTCATGTACACTGAGTGTACAAAACATTAGGAACATCTTCCTACTATTGTGTTGCACCTCCTTTCGACCTAAGAACAACCTCAATTCGTCGGGACATGGGCTCTTACAAGGCATCGAAAGCGTTCCACGGTGATTCTGGCTCATGGTGATTCCAATGCTTACTTACCACAGTTGTGTTAAGTTGGCTGATGTCCTTTGGGTGATGGACCATTCTTGATACACATGGGAAACTGTTGAGTGTGAGACTCAGCAGCATTTCAGTTCTTGACACTACCATACCCCGTTCAAATGGCACACATACACAATTTATGTCTCATGGTTTAAAAATCCTTCTTTAACCTGTCTCCTCCCCTTCATCTACACCGATTGAAGTGATAAGGGACCATAGCTTTCACCTGGATTCCCCTGTTCAGCCTATGTCATGGAAAGAGCAGATGTTCCTAATATTTTGTACACTTGGTTTATACACTATATATACAAAAGTATGTGGACACACCTTCAAATGATTGGATTTGACTATTTCAACCACACCCGTTGCAGACAGGTGTATAAAAGCAAGCACACAGCCATGCAATCGCCATAGACAAACTTTGGCAGTAGAATGGCCTTACTGAAGAGCTCAGTGACCTTCAACGTGGCACCGTCATAGGATGCCATCTTTACAACAAGTCAGTTCGTAAAATTTCTGCCCTGCTAGAGCTGCCCCGGTCAACTGTAAGTGCTGTTATTGTGAAGTGGAAATGTCTAGGAGCAACAATGGCTCAGCCTCAGTGGTAGGCCACACAAGCTCACAGAACGGGGCTGCCGACTGCTGAAGCGAGTGGCGCATAAAAATCATCTCTCCTCGTTTGCAACACTCACTACTGAGTTGCAAACTGCCTCTGGAAGAAACATTAACATAAGAACTGTTTGTCGGGAGCTTCATGAAATGGGTTTCCATGGCCGAGCAGCCACACATAAGCCTAATATTACCATGTGCAATGCCAAGCATTGGCTGGAGTGGCGTAAAGCATGTCGCCATTGGACTCTGAAGCAGTGGAAACCTGTCTCTGGAGTGATGAATCATGCTTCACCATCTGGCAAGTCCGGTGGACGAATCTGGGTTTGGCGGATGCCATGAGAACGCTACCTGCCCCAATGCATAGTGCCAACTGTAAAGTTTGGTGGAGGAGGAATAATGGTCTGGGGATGTTTTTCATGGTTCGGCTTGTAACGCTACAGCATTCAATGTGACGCTACAGCATTCAATGACATTCTAGACAATTTTGTGCTTCTAACTTTGTGGCAACAGTTTAGGAAAGGCCCTTTCTTGTTTCAGTATGATAATGTTCCCTGTGCACAAAGCAAATTCCATACAGAACCCCCATCGAACACCTTTGGGATGAATTGGAATGAGCCAGGCAGTGATCCAGGCCTAATCGCCCAACATCAATGCCCGACCTCACTAATGCTCTTGTGGCTGAATGGAAGCAAGTCCCCACAGCAATGTTCCAACATCTAGTGGAAAGTCTTCCCAGAACAGTGGATGTTGTTATTGCAGGAAAGGGGGGGGGATCAACTCCATTTTAATGCCCATGATTTTGGAATGAGATGAGCAGGTGTCCACATACTTTTGGTCATGTAGTGTGTCTTCAAGAACAGAAAAAGTGTATTCTTTGATGTCCTTCTGACAGAATGTTTCATAAGGGAATATTCAAAGGGAACAGTCGTAAAAAAATAGGCAACTCTGGATATGAAACATGGGTGGTGAATAATACAAGCCAAATTGGATACAACTCAACTCAAACAGTCCATGCTAGGGGCAAGGCAGGGCTGCCCGTTGTCTCCTAAGTTTCATGGACAAATGTTAACAAAAACAAACGTACAAAGAACCAGACTTACTGCTTCACAACCAATGGTGATTTGGTCATTCTTAGGATTTGGCCATCAGCCTTGAATTAATTTCAACACAAGCAGAAACATTTAAGTATATTAAGTTTTGGTAGGCGCAAGGGTTGCGGCAAAGTCAACTGAGTGGATATAAGCTCCGGCAGGTAGCGTGATGGAACCCCATGTGACAGAGCGAATCCCTGTCACCGCCAATTCCCTTCTCTCCTGGATATTGTCCTTCTCCCATCTCCCCACTAGCCCCCTTGGTGACCCTGCCAGTACTGCGCACATGCTTGGCCCATTAGACACATGTACTCTCACATATGACAGGACTTCCATGTGATGCATGTAAGGGCGCCAAGCACATGCAGGGCCTTGTCAGACCCAACCAGTAGGGTGTAAATCATAATAGATTTACACACACACACACACAGCTATGTTTTACTATACTTAATTTTTTTATTTCACCTTTATTTAACCAGGTGATTTAACCACTTGTGAGGACTTTTTGGGGACCAACAATTGATTCCCATTCAAAATCCTATTTTCCCTAACCCCTAAATGAACCTTAATCCTAACCCTAACCTAAACCTAACCTTATTTCTAACCCTAAAACCTAAGCCTAAAATAGCCTTTTTACAAGTGTGGACCGGCAAAATGTCCTCACTTCTCTGAATTTAGTTGGTTTACTATTCTTGTGAGGACTTTTGGTACTCAAGTATTGTAAAACATACACACACACACCCTTTAAGCCCACTATGCTCCTTTGAGACCCCTCTTTCAAAGTCACTGAGATCTCTTCATCTAGCCATGGTACCCAAAATAATGGGCAACTGGGCATTTATATACATAACCCCTAAGCATGGTGGGATGTTTTAATTGCTTAATTAACTCATGAACCACACCTGTGTGGAAGCACCTGCTTTATATCCTTCATTTACACAAGTGTTTCCTTTATTTTGGCAGTTACCTGTATATTGGCTTATTCTCTTCAAGAACAAAATGTGTGTCTTCTTTGATGTCCTTTTGACAATGTTTCATAAGAGAAGATTCAAAGGGAGAGTCATAAAAACAAATAAGCAACATGGGATATGAAACATGGATGGTGAATAGTACAAGCCAAATTGGATACATCTGAACTCCATGCTAGGCGCATGGCAGGGCTGCCCATTGTCTCCTTCTAAGTTTTAGGAACAAACGCTAACAAAGACCAAAGCACAAAGAGCCAGATATACACCTTCATTCTAAGCCTTACCCACATAACCAGTGGTGCCTTGGGGCTGGATTCAATCCACGTCACCAAAGTTCAGCGCTACAGCGCGTTTGAAATTTAAAGGTAATTTCCGATTGAGCTGACTTATGGAGTCCTAACTGTCAAAGCAGTCGGAAGATTGCCTTTACTTTCCTAACGCGCAGTAGTGCAGCTCTTCAGCGCTACCAGTTGAATGGGGCCCTTGGTCTTTGTTAGCATTTGTCCATCAGCCTTGGTTTCAACACAAGCAGAAACATTGAAGTATATGGACTTTTCCCAGTATACCTAGGCCAAGTTAACTGAATGGATAGCCAGCTAACACATTTGGTTCCTAGAAAATTGTGGAAATGTACATTTTTGGTTTCCCATTGGTTCTGCGAACGAAGCCATATCTTTCCTGACCAGTAGAACTGAACATTTTTTAAACATTCTGAAAACTAAATGATAATTTAGCATGTTCTGGGAATGTTTGTTTTTCGGTGGCAGGGAGGTACTGAGAACGTTTTACTATGGTTCCCTGGAAGTTTTCCTGGGAGGTTTTTATTTTACGTTCTGAGAACAGAAATCATGTTATTTGGTGTTTTTTTTTAATAACTCCCGTAAAACTTTCCCTGAATGTTTCAAGAACATGGAAATCTTGCTTAGGCATTAATCATGCAAATACATTTATTTTTTATTATGGCACGGGCGTCAGTGATATTCAAACCTGTGATCTTCTGTTCTCTATCCATGGAATTAGTCCACTGCGTCAGCAGGACGGAGCAAGCATGCCATGTTTGTTTTTTTACTCAGCTGTTTACAACGCTGTTCATTTTAGTCTATTCAAACAGACCCCATTTCAAAGGAAACAAGCACTCATTAACATCAGGTGTGGCCAATTAGTTGGCATGGACAACACACTTGAACACACTTAGCAAGATAGAGGATAGAGAGAGTTTTGTCGACGCTGAGAACAGAATGTATATGTTTAAAAAAAAAAACATTCTTAGAACATTCTTTGAACTACTGTTGTCACTATACCAGTATTGTGATACTACGATACCAGATTTTCCATGGCAAAAACGAAAGCACGACGCAGACTCAACTCTATGGTCCTTTAAAACCTACTTTTGTTAAGTATGATGTGCTATAGCTTGGAAAATAAGCAAATGTGACTCTGGGTGACAACATAAGACTTCTTGCATCCAACATTAGGAATGTTTCTCTCAGGAAATGTAATCCGCTTCATAATTTGTTTCCTTTTGTTCCGTACTTCCTCGTATCGCGATACTGGTATTTGAGAACACTACTTTGAACGTTACTAATGTTTTCTTGACTTGCAGAAAACGTTATGCTGAAATATTGAAATTCCCATCAAAAAACATATGGTTCTCAGAATGTTATGTGTTAGCTGAGTATATGATCTGGCAAGTAAGCATCAAAGGAACACCATGTGACAGAGCTAATTCCGCTCAACGCCCATTCCCTTCTCACTTGGATATTTTCCTTCCCCCATCTTTCCACTAGCCCCCTCTGTGACCCTGCCAGTACTGTGCACATTTGGCCCATTCAACGTATGTACTCTCACATATGACAGAACTGCTAAGCACATGCAGGGCCTTGTCAGACCCAATCAGTAGCTGTGGCTGACTAAATACTTTTTTGCCCCACTGTACATCTAACTTCAGATGTGTACATTGGATCATATTAAAATAATATACCTTTAAATTCACAGGCTTGTAAAGACATAGTCAAATCAAATCAAATTTTATTTGTCACATACACATGGTTAGCAGATGTTAATGCGAGTGTAGCAAAATGCTTGTGCTTCTAGTTCCTACAATGCAGTAATAACCAACAAGTAACAATTCCAAAACTACTGTCTTATACACAGTGTAAGGGGATAAAGAATATGTACATAAGGATATATGAATGAGTGATGGTACAGAGCAGCATAGGCAAGATACAGTAGATGGTATCGAGTACAGTATATACATATGAGATGAGTATGTAAACAAAGTGGCATAGTTAAAGTGGCTAGTGATACATGTATTACATAAGGATGCAGTAGATGATAGAGTACAGTATATATGTATGCATATGAGATGAATAATGTAGGGTATGTAAACATTATATAAGGTAGCATTGTTTAAAGTGGCTAGTGATATATTTACATTTCCCATCAATTCCCATTATTAAAGTGGCTGGAGTTGAGTCAGTGTCAGTGTGTTGGCAGCAGCCACTCAATGTTAGTGGTGGCTGTTTAACAGTCTGATGGCCTTGAGATAGAAGCTGTTTTTCAGTCTCTCGGTCCCAGCTTTGATGCACCTGTACTGACCTCGCCTTCTGGATGATAGCGGGGTGAACAGGCAGTGGCTCGGGTGGTTGATGTCCTTGATGATCTTTATGGCCTTCCTGTAACATCGGGTGGTGTAGGTGTCCTGGAGGGCAAGTAGTTTGCCCCCGGTGATGCGTTGTGCAGACCTCACTACCCTCTGGAGAGCCTTACGGTTGAGGGCGGAGCAGTTGCCGTACCAGGCGGTGATACAGCCCGCCAGGATGCTCTCGATTGTGCATCTGTAGAAGTTTGTGAGTGCTTTTGGTGACAAGCCAAATTTCTTCAGCCTCCTGAGGTTGAAGAGGCGCTGCTGCGCCTTCTTCACGATGCTGTCTGTGTGAGTGGACCAATTCAGTTTGTCTGTGATGTGTATGCAGAGGAACTTAAAACTTGCTACCCTCTCCACTACTGTTCCATCGATGTGGATAGGGGGTGTTCCCTCTGCTGTTTCCTGAAGTCCACAAATCTCCTTAGTTTTGTTGACGTTGAGTGTGAGGTTATTTTCCTGACACCACACTCCGAGGGCCCTCACCTCCTCCCTGTAGGCCGTCTCGTCGTTGTTGGTAATCAAGCCTACCACTGTTGTGTCGTCCGCAAACTTGATGATTGAGTTGGAGGCGTGCGTGGCCACGCAGTCGTGGGTGAACAGGGAGTACAGGAGAGGGCTCAGAACGCACCCTTGTGGGGCCCCAGTGTTGAGGATCAGCGGGGAGGAGATGTTGTTGCCTACCCTCACCACCTGGGGGCGGGCCGTCAGGTCTAGGGTTTGGGGATAATGGTGTTGATGTGAGCCATGACCAGCCTTTCAACGCACGTCATGGCTACAGATGAGAGTGCTACGGGTTAGTAGTCATTTAGACAGGTTACCTTAGTGTTCTTGGGCACAGGGTTGGAAACATGTTGGTATTACAGACTCATGCTCGGAGTACACATCCTGGTAATCCATCTGGCCCTGCGACCTTGTGAATGTTGACCTGTTTAAAGGTCTTACTCACATCAGCTACGGAGAGAGTGATCACACAATCGTCCCGGAACAGCTGATGCTGTCAAGCATGTTTCAGTGTTATTTTCCTCGAAGCGAGCATAGAAGTAATTTTGCTCATCTGGTAGGCTTGTGTCACTGGGCAGCTCGCGGCTGTGCTTCCCTTTGTAGTCTGCAATAGTTTACAGATCCAGCACTGTCAGTACGACAAGCCACAGGCAGATCCAGCGCTGTCAGTACGACTAGCCACAGGCAGATCCAGCCAAGCAGCGTAAACAGAGCTAAACTGAAAATGCCACTGGGATAGTAAATCACTAATGCACCAAATAGAGTGCAAAAGAGATCTTTCAGCCCATAGCTGAGACATTAAACCACTGATCCAGCCTACACTGACACCACTCACCCCTCTCTCTGGGGTTGCAAGGGGAAGAGCGCTAGCACTCCATGCAGGATATAGCATGATTCCAGGACTACTCAAGGGGTGAGAGCCAGCATTGGCCCATCCTCCCCCAGAATGAGATGAAGGGGAGCCCCCGAGGAGAGGCTCTCCCCTGGGCACCGATTCTAGGAGCGCAGGCGGAAGATCAAAGCCTAGCTCCTCCATCCACATTACAACACCGACATAACCGGAATGGCTGGTTAAGCAGCTTGGAATAGCTTGGAACAACGTACAGTAATGCCAAGCGTAGTTCTCTCCTTTGGTTGAATAAAGATGGCTGCCTTACTGCAAGAGGAACTTTTTCACCTTGTAACATGTCTCTCATTTCACACAACAATTTTTGACTTCGAGCTCAATGTCATTTCTAATATAACCTCGTTATTTCACTCCGTTAGTTTGATTGATTTAGGTAGCTTGTTAGTTTGACTGATGGCAGATTCCACCAACCAAGTGAAATTCCGTCTTCCTTATCATGCTTCACACTCCTGTTCATTAAAAAAAATATATATTTAATTGTCCATTCTGTGACTGTACACAACCTCATGTACTGTACAATGAGGTGACAAACTAAATTGGTCTGCATGCGTAACAATTCCGTTAGGTCCCTTCAACTATTTTCTCAGGCATAAACTAAAGACAAATGGAAAAAATCCACATGAGTGTTTGCACATCCAGTTACGCCAGTGCTGCACTGTCATGAAAAATAATTGATATTATTCAGCTGGAGACATAAGGACTCTTGCTGCTCTGGAATAAAACCATTTTTCTTAGTACACCTCCTATCGGCTTATGGCTGATTTTATATACACATACAAAGACATTAACCCCCACAACCCACCACAAAGACTCTTTCTTACCTTTTTGTGTACTGTAACGTAAAAAAACTAAACAATTTGAGTATTGAAAAGCTAAAGTTAATTTATGCAGATCCAGTTTAGAGAGGTATTTTTTGTGTTTTAGGAGGAAAGTAGCACTCTACAAGTTTACAGTATGTGCAATTGCTTAAGATAGAAGTTGCGCTTAACCACAGATCTAGGATCAGACTACCCTTCCCTCAATCCTATTTGGATGGAAAAATGTCATGGCACATGTAACGCCAAGGTAGTGGGCTTTATTCCCAGGACCACCGATATGCATGCATGACTGTAAGTCGCTTTGGATAAAAACGTCTGCTAAATGGCATACTATATTTTCATAGGTCACGGGTCATCTTGAAGTGACCTCTATTTGCTCTCTTTTCAGAGTACAATATCTCGGCAGCGGCCATCGCCATCTTCAGCCTGGCCTTTATGATCCTGGGCACCTTGTGTCTCCTGTGCTCCTTCAAGAAGGGAAATGACTACATCCTCAAACCTGCCGGAATGTTCTTCGCTTTCGCAGGTGAGACCAGACAAGCAGATAACACATTACCTCTGTAATCTTTTGGTTGTACTGTTATCAGTGTGTTAAGGGAACAGATACAGTACTAAAATCATAATATAGTATAGCAAATGAAAAACAAATAATATCTGATTCAACTGCTTACCTGTGATTGGAGGTCATGCCCGTTAACCCATCCTCCTCTCTCCCTCTATGCCCAATCGCAGGTCTGTGCGCCATTATCTCAGTGGAGGTGATGCGTCAGTCGGTAAAGCGGATGATCGAGAGCGAGGAAACCATCTGGATAGACTACTCCTACGCCTGGTCCTTCGCCTGTGCCTGCGCCGGCTTCTGCCTCCTCTTCCTCAGTGGCCTCGGCCTCCTCCTGCTCTCCATGCCCCGCATGCCCCAAAACCCCTGGGAGTCCTGCATGGACGCTGAACACGAAGTGGAGTAATAGACAGAGGGATGAGACGAGGAAGAGAGTGACACTTTGCTTTAAAAGCAATAAGATCACGATCAAGATAAACTTTGTGTTGTGATATAGTGGAACCAGAGGATTATTTCACACAGCGCTTGGGAGCAGTCGAGTCCTGCATGCCTTCCCGAGTCATAGTGGAGGACCACACAACAGTGTCATTGTGTGACTCCAAGTTTACGCCGATGTGATAGTTACTATATAAATATTTGCAGATAAAAGGCATTTCCACTGCCATTTCTCGCATAATTAATTTTACAGACACATAAAACATCCCACCATGTCGATTGATGCAAATTGTCTGTTTTATAAAACTGCACCGGCATTTCCTGTTTCCATCAGCCCAGTCGTTACTTTTTTTCAAGTGTCCGGTAATTAATCAGCATGAAATGGTTGGATGGAAACCTGGTTAATGATACATTTTGACATGTTATTTAATGGTATAAATAGTAATGGATTGACATTTGACCTATGAATCCACCTTTTTCACAATGTGTGTTTTTTATGATAATTCTGTACATAAGTCAATCAATTTATATCTGGGATGGTTCTGTTATTTTCAGTGCATCAAGCACTTGCAATGAATTTATGTCAAATGTATTCAGGCAGATTTCAAGATAAACCAGGAAATTGTTAGAATCAGATGCCAAATTATTACTTCATAATTAAGCATTTAATACTGCAACTCCTTTAAAAAAATATATTCACAGCATACATAACACTAATTGTGATGTAAAGAAGTGACATCAAAATGATCCATTTTAATTATAGAATTTAGGTCATGTTAGAATTATAGTGAACAAAAAAAAATGTATTTTCAGTATTCAAAAGGACTTACTTTTATAAGAATAATACATGGCTGTCGCAGCAAATAATGTTGTATAGTGAGTTTAGTGTGCATACCAGGCAGAATGCTAAACACCAACAGCCCACTGAATGCTTGGGTTGGAAAAGATTCAGTTCTAGCAGGTGCACACCAAACACAAACAAAAAAAACTGCTTTTTAAGAGCTGAACACATTGCAGCCTAATTTCTTGGACTATTTGATCCCATTCAATTTAGGTGAACCAAGCAATCTATTTTTGTTGTTGATGAAGGAATCAATTTCTTCTAGTTCTGATTTTAGTTAGCATCTGATGCATTTTAACATCAAACTTGGAAGGTACTCAGTAGCCAACACTTTCAGGGGCATTCAGTTCAACAAACTCGAGAGCCTTAATATGTACCATTTAGATCCAGTAAATAGCTTTAATAGATATATTTCCCAAATGTCCAGTCTTTTCAGCCAAACTAAACTGGACTTCTCTCCCATGTTACCAATCATCTTTGGCTTCTATGGACAGACAGGAAATAGGTGTATTGTAAAAACCCAGTGGGTACATTCTTTTTGTTATGGATGATACTGCTTTTGTATTTACTCAGTGGAAGTGTTTTAACAGGATTCTTTTTGATACAGAAATGTACATTACTAATGTCTCAAAACAAGCTTGCAAGTTCTAATGCCATTGCTTTCCCCATTTGATATTTGATTGAATAGATGAGGGCAGTTGATAAAGGTACTGGCACTATGGTTACTAAACACTCCATAAGACTTTGTGACTGTAGCAGACAAAAACTTGTTTCGCCATCGTATCTGTCCTTGTCTGGTAGAACTAGCTTTTGGTATGGAATGATGAATTACAGTACAGTGGTTGTCTTCAGTTGTGCGTACATGTTATGATAACCATGAAACCATGCATTTCTAAATCAAATAAAATTCACATATCTAGCTTGGAAGAAGGCCAGTTTCCTGTATCTCTTCCGTCCTTCTCTCCTGTATACAAGACACCTGGGTCGTGTTCATTTAGGCACAAAACGTAAGAAATGGGCTGGCCCAATGAACACAAACCTGTTTTGAG
Source organism: Oncorhynchus tshawytscha (assembly GCF_018296145.1). Classification (NCBI taxonomy): domain Eukaryota; kingdom Metazoa; phylum Chordata; class Actinopteri; order Salmoniformes; family Salmonidae; genus Oncorhynchus; species Oncorhynchus tshawytscha. The sequence goes on along the minus strand of NC_056460.1, from coordinate 7,537,336 downwards.
AATAAAGCTTTGAATCATGGCCATAAAGGGGAATATCCAGAAAACTCAGGGCTCGGACAGTGAGTGGCGGTAGAGCCTTCAGTAGAGGGGGGGTGATGAAAGTAAGGAGGAGTCTTTGGAAGCGTATCCTCACTGTGTGTAGGGGGTGATGAAAGGAGGAATTTTTGAAAGCGTTTCCTCACTGTGTGTAGGGGTGATGAAAGGAGGAATCTTTGGAAGCGTATCCTCACTGTGTGTAAGGGGTGATGAAAGGAGGAATCTTTAGAAGCGTATCCTCACTGTGTGTAGGGGTGATGAAAGGAAGGAGGAATCTTTAGAAGCGTATCCTCACTGTGTGTAGGGGGTGATGAAAGGAAGGAGGAATCTTTAGAAGCGTATCCTCACTGTGTGTAGGGGGTGATGAAAGGAGGAATCTTTGGAAGCGTATCCTCACTGTGTGTAGGGGGTGATGGGGGTGATGAAGGATGAAAAGGAGGAATCTTTGAAAGGAAGGAGGAATCGAAGCGTATCCTCACTGTGTGTAGGGGGTGATGAAAGGAAGGAGGAGTCTTTGGAAGCGTATCCTCACTGTGTGTAGGGGGTGATGAAAGGAAGGAGGAATCTTTAGACGCGTATCCTCACTGTGTGTAGGGGTGATGAAAGGAGGAGTCTTTGGAAGCGTATCCTCACTGTGTGTAGGGGTGATGAAAGGAAGGAGGAATCTTTAGACGCGTATCCTCACTGTGTGTAGGGGTGATGAAAGGAGGAGTCTTTGGAAGCGTATCCTCACTGTGTGTAGGGGGTGATGAAAGGAAGGAGGAGTCTTTGGAAGCGTATCCTCACTGTGTGTAGGGGGGTGATGAAAGGAAGGAGGAATCTTCAGAAGCATATCCTCACTGTGTGTGTGTAGGGGGTGATGAAAGGAGGAATCTTTAGAAGCGTATCCTCACTGTGTGTAGGGGGTGATGAAAGGAGGAATCTTTAGAAGCGTATCCTCACTGTGTGTAGGGGGTGATGAACGGAAGGAGGAATCTTTAGAAGCGTATCCTCACTGTGTGTAGGGGGTGATGAAAGGAGGAATCTTTAGAAGCGTATCCTCACTGTGTGTAGGGGGTGATGTGTCACTGTGTGTAGGGGGTGATGAAAGGAAGGAGGAATCTTTAGAAGCGTATCCTCACTGTGTGTAGGGGGTGATGAAAGGAAGGAGGAATCTTTAGAATCCTCACTGTGTGTAGGGGGTGATGAGGAAGGAGGAATCTTTAGAAGCGTATCCTCACTGTGTGTATGGGGGTGATGAAACTGTGTGTAGGGGGTGGAAGGAGGAATCTTTAGAAGCGTATCCTCACTGTGTGTAGGGGGTGATGAAGGAAGGAGGAATCTTTAGAAGCGTATCCTCACTGTGTGTAGGGGGGTGATGAAAGGAAGGAGGAATCTTTAGAAGCGTATCCTCACTGTGTGTAGGGGTGATGATGAAAGGAAGGAGGAATCTTTAGAAGCGTATCCTCACTGTGTGTAGGGGGTGATGAAAGGAGGAATCTTTAGAAGCGTATCCTCACTGTGTGTAGGGGGTGATGAAAGGAGGAATCTTTAGAAGCGTATCCTCACTGTGTGTAGGGGGTGATGAAAGGAGGAATCTTTAGAAGCGTATCCTCACTGTGTGTAGGGGGTGATGAAAGGAGGAATCTTTAGAAGCGTATCCTCACTGTGTGTAGGGGGTGATGAAAGGAAGGAGGAATCTTTAGAAGCGTATCCTCACTGTGTGTAGGGGGTGATGAAAGGAAGGAGGAATCTTTAGAAGCGTATCCTCACTGTGTGTAGGGGGTGATGAAAGGAGGAATCTTTAGAAGCGTATCCTCACTGTGTGTAGGGGTGATGAACGGAAGGAGGAATCTTTAGAAGCGTATCCTCACTGTGTGTACTGTGTGGGGGTGATGAAAGGAGGAATCTTTAGAAGCGTATCCTCACTGTGTGTAGGGGGTGATGAAAGGAAGGAGGAATCTTTAGAAGCGTATCCTCACTGTGTGTAGGGGGTGATGAAAGGAAGGAGGAATCTTTAGAAGCGTATCCTCACTGTGTGTAGGGGGTGATGAAAGGAAGGAGGAATCTTTAGAAGCGTATCCTCACTGTGTGTCACTGTGTGTAGGGGTGATGAAAGGAGGAATCTTTAGAAGCGTATCCTCACTGTGTGTAGGGGGTGATGAAAGGAGGAATCTTTAGAAGCGTATCCTCACTGTGTGTAGGGGGTGATGAAAGGAAGGAGGAATCTTTAGAAGCGTATCCTCACTGTGTGTAGGGGGTGATGAACTGTGTGTAGGGGTGGAAGGAGGAATCTTTAGAAGCGTATCCTCACTGTGTGTAGGGGGTGATGAAAGGAGGAATCTTTAGAAGCGTATCCTCACTGTGTGTAGGGGGTGATGAAAGGAGGAATCTTTAGAAGCGTATCCTCACTGTGTGTAGGGGGTGATGAAAGGAAGGAGGAATCTTTAGAAGCGTATCCTCACTGTGTGTAGGGGGGTGATGAAAGGAGGAATCTTTGGAAAGCGTTTCCTCACTGTGTGTAGGGGGTGATGAAAGGAGGAATCTTTGGATCCTCTGTGTGTAGGGGGTGTAGGGAGGAATCTTTAGAAGCGTATCCTCACTGTGTGTAGGGGGGGTGATGAAAGGAAGGAGGAATCTTTAGAAGCGTATCCTCACTGTGTGTAGGGGTGATGAAAGGAAGGAGGAATCTTTAGAAGCGTATCCTCACTGTGTGTAGGGGGGGGTGATGAAAGGAGGAATCTTTAGAAGCGTATCCTCACTGTGTGTGTGATGAAAGGGGTGATGATCCTCAAGGGGGTGGAAAGGAGGAATCTTTGGAAGCGTATCCTCACTGTGTGTAGGGGGATGAGGAATCTTTGAATCCTCACTGTGTGTAGGGGGTGATGAAAAGGAGGAATCTTTAGAAGCGTATCCTCACTGTGTGTAGGGGGTGATGAAAGGAGGAATCTTTAGAAGCGTATCCTCACTGTGTGTAGGGGTGATGAAAGGAAGGAGGAATCTTTGGAAGCGTATCCTCACTGTGTGTAGGGGGTGATGAAAGGAAGGAGGAATCTTTGGAAGCATATCCTCACTGTGTGTAGGGGGTGATGAAAGGTAGGGGTGAAAGGAAGGAGGAATCTTGAGAAGCGTATCCTCACTGTGTGTAGGGGGTGATGAAAGGAAGGAGGAATCTTTAGAAGCGTATCCTCACTGTGTGTAGGGGGTGATGAAAGGAGGAATCTTTAGAAGCGTATCCTCACTGTGTGTAGGGGGTGATGAAAGGAGGAATCTTTAGAAGCGTATCCTCACTGTGTGTAGGGGGTGATGAACGGAAGGAGGAATCTTTAGAAGCGTATCCTCACTGTGTGTAGGGGGTGATGAAAGGAGGAATCTTTAGAAGCGTATCCTCACTGTGTGTACTGTGTGTAGGGGGTGATGAAAGGAAGGAGGAATCTTTAGAAGCGTATCCTCACTGTGAGTAGGGGGTGATGAAAGGAAGGAGGAATCTTTAGAAGCGTATCCTCACTGTGTGTAGGGGGTGATGAAAGGAGGAATCTTTAGAAGCGTATCCTCACTGTGTGTAGGGGGTGATGAAAGGTATCCTCAGGAGGGGGTGATCTTTAGAAGTGTATGAAAGGAGGAATCTTTAGAAGCGTGCATCCTCACTGTGTGTAGGGGGTGATGAAAGGAAGGAGGAATCTTTGGAAGCGTATCCTCACTGTGTGTAGGGGGTGATGAAAGGAGGAATCTTTGGAAGCGTATCCTCACTGTGTGTAGGGGGTGATGAAAGGAGGAATCTTTAGAAGCGTATCCTCACTGTGTGTAGGGGTGATGAAAGGAAGGAGGAATCTTTAGAAGCGTATCCTCACTGTGTGTAGGGGGTGATGAAAGGAAGGAGGAATCTTTAGAAGCGTATCCTCACTGTGTGTAGGGGGTGATGAAAGGAGGAATCTTTAGAAGCGTATCCTCACTGTGTGTAGGGGTGATGAAAGGAAGGAGGAATCTTTAGAAGCGTATCCTCACTGTGTGTAGGGGGTGATGAAAGAGGAGCAAGAGCACCCTCCCTGTCCTTCGCCACATCAGAAAGAGTCGAGGCTTTTGATCCGGATCTTTTCAGTCTCCAGTCCCTTGATGGGTTCATTTAGATTCCAAACTCACAGCCAGGTTTAGTCTGGTGGCAGAGAAGAGGGAAGAGAGGAAGTAACCGCATGATGGAGAATGGATCAAAAACAGAGAGAGAAAATTACTTCAGAGCTGCCTTGGTTGATTGTAAACAAAAGTGACATCAAATGTCAAAGATGCAAGTCTATTGGCCTTGAGTGCAAACTGTTGGGGTACTGTACACCACTAGCAGCAGTTCTGAGTAGGGGGCCTATGCACCTGTGGAGAGAACGGTTGAGACTGCTAAGGATAAACCAATCCCAAGACGGATACAGTGTGTTGGGGTTAAGGGTTCCTCAGGGGCCACATTACTTCTGAGTGAGATAATGACAAGTCACAACTTCAATGGCAAACAAGACACCCAGTGATTTAATGAGAGTAAAGTTAATTGCGTAACCCTTCGGTCCCTTTTGGGACATTGAGACACATGGTGTGCACTTCCTTTCCACACAGGGAAATCACTCAGAGCGATAAAACTCTACCTCATCCAAGCCAACAATTGAAGTACGTCTCTGCAATAAAAACAAGGAGTAACTGAGTCAATAAAAACACTTTAATAGAGAAACAAATTTTGAAAAACAAAAAACAAAATAAAACCTTTGAAACAAAGTCTAAATCCTTTACCACGACCACCACCAATTGAATTGAAACGAGTGAAAGGGAAATATTCATCATTATGTAGCCCACTCCTGTGGGTCAAGTGTGGGGGGGGTAACAGTTAACAGGTGTGTCATTGATTTACTGTGGGAGGGGAAGAAACAGAGGAGACTGGAGACAAAATGGATGACAACAGGAGATGTGGTTTTACAAAGGCTGAAACACAGTGCTCTCTACTGGCTGGGCTAAAGGCTGCTCCCAAGACAAAACCGTCTGTTCAAGTTAGGGTTGTTTTAGGTGTTTTATGGGGGCATAGCGAAGAACTTTCGGAAGCCTTTTACACACGATGATGTGTGACTGGGTGGAGGCTAACTGACATTCAAACTCTGTTGACGACAAACACATTAAAAGCTTCTGTCTCGATGCAAAGTCAGTCAGGTCACGAGTCATGACAACGGCACAAAATTGAGATTTTGAGCAATAAATGAAGGCCTGAAAAGGCACGGTATGGAAACAAGCACAGATCTATTACTTACTCTTGGACAAGATTACTAAGAACAAACACAGAATGGCTCAATCTCTTAAGGTTTGGATTTCACACAAATCCAGATCAGACACTGCATAAATTGAGAAGAATAAATATTGCACAATTTAGAGGTTAACCAACAACTAATTTGTGGAAAACTGATTCAAATGTAATATCCACTTCTTTGCAAAGATTTTCAAAGCTTATAATATGTGCCCCCCCCGTATGTCTGGGAGCAACTTTCACCCAGCAAAATAATTGAGGGAAAACAACTCTTACATGAGCGTTACATAATTCATTGACATGTTAGTAAAATATCATACTTTTTTTGTATGTCACAAGTCATTGTACACATCAAACAATATACCAAAATGTTACTGTGTAGGGAGAGAACAAAACATTTTTATTGTTGTTGCACAAATCAAACTATTTGATAAAACCGGGGATATAAACAAGCCATGTCATCTTGGCATGCACAGAATGAATGAAGTCTTACGTGAAAAATCATTGTTGAACCACAAAGCACCGCTGAAATTAAAATCTTTTTTTATTTTATTTTTTTTAATTGATTTAGCGAAGAAACTGAAACAAGGACAAATAATTCCTGCAACAATGATTTTAAAATGAAGTATTCTACAATAACATGTTGTATATGCCTGCAACAGAAAAACTTTGTAAAAGCAGCCAGACACCATCTTATAAAAAATGAATTTAAAAAGTTATTACTATAAGATGCTGTGACTGCCAACACGGTCCATGTCTTTGAATTTGCATAATTAAAAAGGGCATACCTCCTCTTTTAAACAGCTTCTACAAAATTGAGGCGCTCCCTAAACCTCGTTTGTAAATACCTAGAAAACGCATATTTACAAGTATGTTTTTTGTAGTGATGAACCTAAAATTCACAACCTCTTGAATCTGGACCTTGGAAAGCTGATGACCAAATATTTAAATAAACTTAAGTCCCCGTAAATGTTTTGAATGATTATTTCAACTGTTTAAGAGATGTTTTTAATTCCGACTAGATTTGCTTCCTGATACTTCTGATTGACAGGCTCATACATTAAAAAGAATGACAAAATAGTTACATAAATGTACCAGTTAGAATCCAAGGGTCTTTTATTACAATAAACTGAAACAAACCATTAACCAATTAAAAATATATATATTTGATGGGGGAGAAAAAGGCTGCAACACAAATGAATCATGAAGAGAGAAAACTGTTTCCAGTAAATGTGACAAATATGGCTATTACACAAAAGAAAAATATCTGTCACAAATTTGCATTTGATAACAATCATCAATAATTGTCATGATAATTTTATCCGACTGGTAATTTTTTGAGCGTGCACACCAATACAAATGTATAAAGATTGGACAGCTTGATGGTTGTTTGCAAATTATTTGACAAAAAATGCAAATAGATTTCACTCCCAAGAGACACGCGTCACCCTGAAAACAAAATACCTCACTGATTGGAATGCATGTCAGAAAAGACCTACAAAACAGTGAACAATCTCTCTTTTGTGGTTAAAATAACCCACACCGATTGAATTTATTTGTTAAAAATTGAAACATTTTGAGTCGTCAAAATAAAAAAAACTGAATATTTTTTCCTGTCTAAATTTCAAGGGCAAACAGTCATCTAAGCAACCATCTAATCAGAGCAAGAGGCTGGTAGCTAAAAGTGATGTCCACTGATGACACAGAGTACATGGAATATCGGTGAAAAAGACTGTGGTATTGCAGTACAAATCAGATAAGACAGAACCAAAAAATAAACTGATGGCGCTGGTCTAAACCAGACGGTTTTATTTCAGGCTGAAGTCCTACATAAAGCACAAAAATAGTCTACGGTTGCAAAGTTCCCAAAATGTACAGGTTTTTCAGAAATCCCGGTTGAAGAATTCCAAGTCGGGACGATTCCCTAGTTGCTTACTCCCCTTGCTGATTAAAGAAAACCTCCAACCGGGATTTCAGAAATTACCAGGGAATGTTGGGAAATTTTGTGACAGGATCTTTCTCAAGACTTTCTAAAAAAATGACCTTTAAAGCTCTGAAGTGGGTCAGAGAAAAACAAGGAGACCATTGACGTAGACCCAACATCTCACTCAACATGAAACAAATACTTCCAACTTGGCCGTGATGCCTCTCTATACCTTCAGACTCCCTCATCAGCCGTTCCTTAGTTATGACTCACGTTACCCATCCACCAATATATGCAGTTGGCCTCAAGTTTCTCCACACCGTTTTTATCACGCAATACGCCTACATCGAAGACCGTGGTTAACCCGACTAGACTAAAGGGAAAGCCAGTCGCCCAACAGGAGAACAACCATCTTTTGGCCTCAGGTGAAAACGGCAGAGGAAGCATACCCGTGGTTCTTTCTGAAACTAGTTTGTCCAAGTTGGAATCAGACAACAGTAGACCTCCCTTTGATGTGGCTTTGCATGCATATCATTATCTATCCTATATTTTTCTCTTTAAAAAAAAAAGAAAAGAAAAAAAAAGAGGAGAGGGCCAGTGAAAAAAGGAATTTACGTACAACCAACACATTTGTATAAATGTATAATAAAGTAAGCGTTTCTCTGAATGGTGTGTGTTTGCATGTGCATGTTTGTATGCATGTAAGAATCCCATTTACTGCACTAATCTGTCACAGAAGATGATTTTCAGGTGAGAATGTCTAAGGTTGAGGATGAAAAGCAAACCAAATGAAGTCTAATGTAAATGCTAACATGATACAGGAATTTAGGTACATGTCTGTTGCATACAACTCAGTCATTTATTTTCTTTATATGTACAGATTAGAGGAAAATGTATCTACTTCTATACAATGCTCCATATACTATATGAAATTAGTTGACCACTTAGCTTTTTCCCTGTTAACACAACTATGATGAAAGTCAAGACAGAAAGTCCAAACACAATTTAAAAAAAAAAAAAAAACGGAAAAAAAACCCCTTCAACATAAAAAACTTCAATAAGGGAAAACAGACAGGCAGCCAAGTGGTCAACCAAATGCTGTTTTTAAAATCATTTTAGTTCATTTTTTAAAACTTTTTTTGCATTACATACATATATAAGTGTACATAATATAAGTATATATTCATATATACATCATGTGTATGTATATACCAGTAATGCATCCATTATATATACTTAAGTTTTACATATTTAAAAAAAAAAAGTTTGTCAGATATGTGAAACAGAAGAAAGATTTGACTTTTACAAATAAAAGTTTAAAACAAAAAGCGGGAAACAAAAACAAATAGAAACAATTTGTAAAAGCTGATTTTTTTTGTCTTTCTCACAAAAGTATTGCCATTATTAGCTTTTTTTCAATTTTTTATATATTTTACGTTTTTTTTTTCTCCTTTCCATATTTTTCTAGGGGTTATTTCTCAGGGGTGAAACTCATTTAAAATAGGAATAGTATCCGTTGCTACCATTTGAACTTCCTATGCTGAGCTCTTGGAGTAGGGAAAGTGGGTCGCTGTGCTTTTTGACCTGTTCGGGGCGAGCTCTGGGTTTGGGTGGGGCGCGGAGGGCACTGGCGTAGGACATGGTGGGGGGTTTTCCAGGGTTTTGGGGGCCCCCGGGGCCCTGGCCGGGCTCTGGGGGGGCTTGCTGCTGCTGCGGCTGCTGCTGCTTGCTGTTGGGCATGAGAGGGGGGAACTGTCCGAGGTGCTGGAGGGAGTGGGCGGGAGGCTGGGCCGCAGCTACTGCTACTGCCGCTTCAGCCTTCATCTGCTCCTCTGCTGCCTGCCGCAGGGCCTTGGAAGCTACTGGAGAGAGGGAGGAGGAGGAAGGGAGAGTGAGGAAGAAGGATGAGGGAAGAGTAGGAAGGAGGAAGAAAGGGAAAGAGGAAAAATTAGGGTTGGAGAGATTAGTTTCAACTTCCAAAATATACAATACATTGGGGGTTACTTGTCAATGTCAGGAGAACAAATGGGCACTTAGAAAGGAAACTGACACTTTTGTTTTTGTCACGCTTGCATTGTTGGAATCATTGACAATGACAGCCGCTTCAGCATGCAGATTCGTCAACCTTACAGCAGCCTTCAAATTGTATTCACCAGGTCCAACCCTGACGACAACCGTCAGAAATTGAACACCCGACAGACACTGACCAAACGCGTGCGTTGCAAAATAAATGTACACATTCATGTTATTCAATCATTGCGTGCGCCAACGAGCGTATGCGTGGCCAGGCGTTGAAATAGAAGTTGCTTCCATTTGTGACGCAGAACGCGATGCAAGTCCTGCCTCTCCCATCTCCTCGTTGGCTTTTAGAAGTATATGCCCATGTGCCATCTCCTCATTGGTTATAACCACGTGGGTGATTGAGAGATGAACTGAGGTCGGTTGTGGTAATACACCTTATTATGAAGGTTAGTTGCCAATCACCATATAAAGTCCAAAGAAGAAAAAGAAGCCTGGGAGGAGGAGAGATGACTACAAACCATTCAGTTGACCATTTTATGTGTGGATTAATTGTTGGAGTAGAGGACCTTGTGCATTTCAGGTAAAATAACTCAATGTTTATATCCCAGGACAAATTTGATAGCAACAGCAAGCTAGCTAGCTAAATAGGACAAATTAGCTAGCAACTGCAAGCTAGCTAAATTGTCATAAATACTTAATGCTTTTCGACCTGTCCCCAAATTAATATAATTGGTTCAGAGTTTGTTTTGATATTTCAACCTGCGTCTCGTGATCGCGTTTGGTGTGGAGGAGACAAATTCGATTTGCGTGTCCGGATTGGCCATGGTGTCCGCTGTCACTATTCTGCCACTGCTAGAGCGTTAACAAAGGCACTGCCAAGTACAATGAGTGCAGTTAGGCTACACTTAAACCATCATATTTGTATTTTAAAAATGTAGTGATCTGCACTGTACCTCGCTCAGGTACAGTCAATAGAATGCTGAATAATTAGCACAACACTTTGATAACGGTTTCAAAAAGTCATTTGTGGTGCTTCTGATGTGTACCTAGGAGATCCCGGTGTTGATGTTGAACGAGTGTGCTGGCTCCGTTGCATGGAATGTTCTGGAACGGGCCGGGGCCACCCCCGTTGCCGGGCCACAGCTCGGGCGGGGGGTAGCCGTAGGGGGCGTGGGGGTGTTGGTGAGTGTGTTGGTGGGGGTGAGGGTGCTCCTGGGGGTCTGCCGGGCAGGGCTGTGGCTGCTGCTGGGCCATGACGGCGGTGTTGGCGGGGGATCCCTCGTCTGGGTAGCTGGAGGAGATCCGCCGCTGGTAGAGGGGCCGCCCGGGACCCCTGGGTTCATACTGAAAGAGGGAGAGAGAAAATAACAGAGACAGGTGTGATACAGAAAGGAGGCAAGGTGGGATAGAAAAGAAAAAAAACGAAGACGATATAGGTCAATCAAAATCATCCAGGGTACATTGAGAGATCATCCCTATTCCTTTCCTCACAGTGCCAGGTCATTGCTGTAGGAATCACAACACCCTCCTCGGCGCTCCTCTTATTTGTCAACTAGTAACAGCAGGAGTGAATCCATTCCACAACGTTCTCATTTCACTTACACAACACATTCACTCTTCAGCCAGAGTAACCATTACAGTTCCCGTAAACTGGGAACATGCAGGTAATCATCATAAAAATCCTGGAAAATTCATGGAAATACCAATAAGACGGGATGAGAGCCACGTGAGGGGACAGGCTGAGCCTTCCGAAGAGCAGTCGAGAAAACACCCGTTTCCAAAATTTGACAGTGGTATGAAAACAGAACAGCCCTCGGACCAGAACACCATCCAGAGGTGTTGATGACTGTGGTGAGATGAGCCTTTGGGGAGTGACAGTGTTAGATCCAAAACCTTGGGGGGGCGGGGGGTTAGAATGTTTACAATGACAGTAAAATATGGGCTTCTCGAGTGGCGCAGCGGTCTAAGGCACTGCATCTCAGTGTTGCGGCGTCAATACAGCCTGGGGTTCGGGCCGTGACCGGGAGTCCTATAGGGCAGCACACAATTGGCCCAGCGTCGTCCAGGTTAGGAGAGGGTTTTGCCGATGGGGCTTTACTTGGCTCATCTCGCTCTAGTGACTCCTTGTGGTGGGCCAGTTGAACGGTGATTCCTCCGACACATTGGTGCAGCTGGCTTCCGGGTTAAGCGTGTGGGTGCTAAGTGTGGCTTGGCGGGTCATGTTTCTCGTGATCAGGCAGGATTGACTGCCACAGCGGCACAAAATACCTAAAAAAAACCTTAAGAACGGTGTTGCACCTGGACAAATTATCGAAAGTAGGGGAGGATTTGGCTGGCAAGGATGTCCTTGTCCCGTCGCTCTCTTGTGACTTCTGTGGCGGGCCGGGCGCATGCACACTGACACGGTGTACAGTGTTTCCTCTGACACATTGGTGCGGCTGGCTTCCGGGATAAGTGGGCAATGTGTCAAGAAGCAGTGCGGCTTGGTTGGGTTGTTTTGGAGGACGCACGGCTCCCGAGTCTATACGGGAGTTGCAAACACTGGAAAGTCCTAACACTTCACCTGAATACACAGTGAGCGAATATCCCTTTCAGCCCGGATATTGGCATCTAAAAAGAGCAAAGTCTTCCAATAACGTTAATTTCCTGTTAAAATCTAATAAAGGAAAATGCCACGAGGTCGACTAGGCTGCCATGTTATTGAACAGGCTAGACAATAACACAAAAGTAAGATGGAGAGGGCTGCTTATTCACTCTGTGGTCTGACCCAGCTGGGTAGGACCAAAGGTCTGGGTCGTGTTCATTAGGGCATGCAACGGAAAATGTTTTAAAACATTATGCACTGGGAAACGAAGGTGCATTTTGGACAAGCCCATGTAGCCCCTGTCCATTTTCTTCCGTTTGGTGCCTGATAAACAACCCTGCACACACACTGGAGCTCTCCAGGACCAAGGTCACCCAAACCCTGGACCACACTTTCACCCACAGGAATCCTTTATGCTATGCCCTAGCATCTCCTGTCCTCAGTCACCTGGCATGAACTTTCTACTCCGACAAAGTCAGCAACGTTGAGGGAACGGTAGGGAAATTATTTTCCCAGCGTTAGGGCCCCACGGAGAGCTTCTGAGCAATATGCTGCGCTTTAGCTGATACATTTCTCTCAGTCATTTTTAGGTCAAACAGACAATTACAGAAAGTGAGAAAGGCATAGCTTCCATTTCCTGTGATGTTGTCATGGTGAGAAAAATGTTTATTTTCTCAAACATTTCTGTATTAAAATCTTGAAATACATTTGCATGTACCCGTCCGTGTTAAAACATAGCATTGGAAATGAGGTGAAAAGACTGTAGCACAAAACTGTGACAGACAGGGCATACTAGTAATGGTGACAAACAGGGCATACTAGTATAATGGTCACAGCAACGCTATTCTTCACACACACACACACGGGTGGAGCATAGTCCTTACCTCTTCTACATTGTGAAGGGCGGTGGCACCTGTTGTTCTGGGGGAGAGGGGGTGGTAGGGCTCCTGGCCTGGGCCTTGACCCTGCTGCTGCTGCTGCTGTTGGTGGTGCTGCTGCTGCTGCTGGTGGTGCTGGTGGTGGAGCTGCATGAGGTGGACCTGCTCCTGTCTACTGGGGTGGGCCATGACGGGCAGCCCGTAGGGGAAGCCCTGGCCCTGGGCCAGCATGTGGTTCTGAGCAACGCCAGCTCCGCCGTGAGGCCACTGGGCCTCCTGGAGGAGGTACTTGACCTGCGGGGGCGGGGTAGTAGAGTGGCCCAGCTGGTGGGGGTAGGCGTTGGGGTTGTAGAGCTGGTTCACCGGGTGCTGCTGGAGACCCGGGTTATTGAGGAGGTCCAGCTCGTGGCTGGTAGGGTCTCGGCCAGGATAGGGGCCAGGGGGGAAGGGGCCGGTGTGGTTGGAGGTTGCAGACGAGGGGGAGGAGGGGTCTCCTGGGGAGCGGGACTGGACCTGGCGGTATTGGAGCAGGCGGGACTGGGGAGGGGGCTGCATCTCTGCCAGGTCCCTGGGATCGGACTGATCCTGAGGGGGCATCTCTCGCAGGAGGCCTGGGAACCTACAGAGAAGAGAAGACCAATACATACCCTTAATATCCCAAGGGAGTCAAATCAGTAGAAAAAGAGGGTGTAAGAGGTCGAGAGGAGAAACCGCCAGAGATATAGTGCGAAAGAGAGCGAAATGGAGAGAGAAAGAGGACAAAGGTTACCTGGTGAAAGGCGGTCCGCCAGCCTCGTCCTCCATACCGGCGCTCATCCTCCAGTTGGCCCGTGCCAGCAGCTGAGGGGGGAAGCGGGCTAGGCCGGGCTGGGCCAGATGGGCCAGCTGCTGGGGCAGAGGGAAGGCTACACCGCCCTGGAGGAAGGGCCCGGGCTCACCCCACTGGCCCAGCCGTGCCTGCTGGCTCAGGGCCTCCAGAGCTAGGGGGTCTGTTGTAGGGAAAGGGAAAGAGGGAGAAGAGAGCAAGATTGTTAGATTATAATGAGTTGGTACATTTTGTTGTTGCAAAAAGCATCATACTGTGACACTTGCTGTATTTTGAAAGTTCTATATTTTGAAAGAGTAATTGCTGACATACAAAATATTTTGAGACTGTATCAACAGTGGACTAATGAAACAAATCCCAAAAGATAGTTTGAGTGCCATTTGCCTATGTAGTAGAAGCATTGGAAGACTTGGAGTTATCACCAGATTGCTAAAAGCTAGACCTGTCCGAGTGTCTTTAGATATGAAAACATCAAAGTTGTGGTGACACGAGGTTGTTTCTGGACACGGTCAAAGTCTCAGATTAAAAACAAGGCATAGCCTACGGTTGCTACCTCACAGCCCAACCAAGGTGTGTGAAACAAAGAGAAAACAGGAACTACAAAATATGTTCAGACTGAGAATAATTTCAATACATGTCTGCGCAGTTAAACCCAGATGAATGCTGTAGTGTCACGATGTGTTGGGTTTTATTAACAAAACAAACAGGAACACCCTTTACTGAACTTCCCCTTTCAGAGAATGGTTGAATACATAGTCTCAGGTCGACAGTGTAGCATTATTTCAATACGTTTATTGTTTAATTAGTGGATAAAGTTTTTTATTTAAATATTTAAAAAAAAAAACATTTTAAATGTTTTAATAATTGTGGTATCCAAATTGGTAGTTACAGTCTTGTCCATACGGGATGGGACTCGGGAGAAGCAAAGGTCGAGAGCCGTGCTTCCTCCGAAGCACGACCCAGCCAAGCCGCACTGCTTCTTGACACACTGCTTAAGCCGGAAGTCAGCCAAACCAACATGTCAGAGGAAACACCGCATACCTGGCGACCATGGCAACGTGCATGCGCCCGGTCCGCAACAGGACTCTCTAGAGCCCGACAGGGACAAGGACATCCCAGCCAGCCAAACCCTCCCCTAACCAGGATCTCTATTGGCACAGCTAGCATTGCGATTCAGTGCCTTAGACCACTGCACCACTCGGGAGGCCTCAATTAGTGGATAATTTGTAAGTTCTTTTCAGAAAGCCATTTCAAATAAAGAATTTGTCAAACACCATTTTCTCTGGATTAACCGTGATGTGAACCCTTCAAAGTTCAAAAACGTTGTTTCCCTATAGCGAATTACGTGACCTTTGCACAACTGTGTGAAATTGATACCAGCCTCAACTTTAAACCAAAAGTGAGGGCCAACACTGATGACTGGATCTCCCACAACAACAGGAGGAACTCACTGAAGTGTCCAGAACCATCAGTTATGCAAATGTGACCTCAGACTGTTGCATAACAAAGATAGACCACACACCCACTACTACTACCACCACCACCACTGAGATTCTGAAAAAAAGGAAGTTAAAACAAGGTGACCAATAATAACCTTCTGTGCCCCAGAGCCTCTCGGGCAAAACCATTCAAAAAACAGACTAGGAAGAGATTGCAGAGATGCAGCAAAAGCTATACATGTATACAGTGAATAGATCAAGAGGAGATGCACACAGCTACAACACAGCAGTGAAATAACTCCAGGCCATTCCACTGGACAAGTCATCTAACCAACGTCTCGTCCCATTGGAAAAGGGAGCTTCCTTCTTTGCACGCAGGCCTTTATTTGTCACTGAACGACAAGAAATGTTCTGGACAAGACATTTATTTCCTTAAACTACAAAGTGACCATCACCTCTTTCTATTGAACCAGTGTCTACTTTACAAGAAAGATGAGCCTGCTCTGTGTTCAGTTTGGACTATTTGCAGCTTGGATGGTTGGTTCCTGGGGTTGGTTGAGTAACAACTGTATCATCTATGAGAAGACTATTGGGAGTTCATGGACCCTAACTGCACATATGGCAACCTCAGTGCCAAGTGCTGGGATGCATGCGACCTCAACATCATTCCGTCAAACTACCATGCCCTCTGTCTTGAGATAAGAGAAGGTTCTGTCCTGCAGTCTGGCGCTCTGCCTCGATAACCTCAAGAGCCTTTACAAACAGGGCTGTCTGCCCACGACTCTTCCTGAGACCTTCCAAGGGTGTCCAGGGTGAAGAAACTATGTACTGCAGTAAGCGTTACAATTCATTACTTCTATCCAACACCTTGACGAACCTGGAGGAACTGCCTATTAATAACTAAAGGCTTTCGGTGATGGCACCAGACACATTCGGGGGGGATCTGAAGAAACTCAGTCAACACCTGTACACAGGAGCTCTCCGATTTGTTTTGTAGGATTGTCAATACGTCACAGTCATTGACGAGCCTGGACTTGACATCAGACGGGATAGTAATTTTGAGACACCAGAACTGCTTTGAAACAAAAAGGAGCTGTTCTTGAGCTTCCTTATTTCTTTCTATCGTCTTCAAGAGGTGTTTTTTTTTAAACATTCCCTAATGCACGTCATTTAGAAGAAGGAGCATTCAAATGCTTTGAAAACATCTCATCTCTGTATTTACCCGCTATTGATGAGGCACAGAAACAGCTTCTGCAGCCTGGTATTAACAGATTAGGTTATTTTCCCTTTGGCGAAAACAGCATTTCCTTCCAGTCAGTTTGTGAGACGGTTTTCAAACTCACAAATCACACAACTTGAATTTGATCACTGTAAATTCAGGAACTACACCACATTTGCAGTCAGAAACTGCTTGGGTATAAAGACGATAATTCTTGTTGGATTTGGATTTCATGCCAGCATAAACTTGAGCTTGATACATTATTTGAAGAATGTCACCAAGATGTGTTTCCCTTTTTGACAGAGCTGAGCTTGGGTATTCTTTGTGATACTCAAAAAGACACCCATCTGGCTGAACATCTCAGCAGTTCTGTTTCACACATTTGAAGAGGCTGGATTTCGCAATCAATAAAATCACCACTATTGTCGACTTCACATTTAATGGACGTGGTCAATTGAGGTTCCTAGTGGTATCAAGATCTCACAGATTACCAAGCACATTTTCTATGGCCTGCGAAGCTTGCAGACCCTAACACTGGAAGATAACCCAGTTGTACACGTCGAAGCTCATGCTTTAATTTTTGGAATCTTCCCTTAGGGTTTGAAGTACATGACAATATTCTCAGTGGGGTACAACCTGACCATTATCATTGGCAGCGACAGCACCCCAAAACCAGGCTTGTCCCTCCAACTCCGTACTTCCAAGACGGCTGTCAGCCTCACGGGCAAGACAGAGTGCCTCCTGTGTGGGTCTCACTTCGCAGCAAAGTACGTTCCCTCCCTGCAGGAGTTTGACTTCCAGTCGAAGCATTATGCCAAGTTAATGGACATGACTGACCTGAACAGGATTGTGCAGTTGAGGTATCTAAAGCTGGAAGAACTGGACATTTAGCTGCAACCAGGGCTGGCCATCATGTTCCACAAGGTGTCCAGGCCGGAGAGCCTGAACCTTATCGACTGTGGAATCCTAAGTCTAGACAAGTATCTGAGCGGAGACCTGCACTCCCTCAGGCAGCTGGCAGTGCGAATCGATGAGTACACCGTGATGCAGAGCTTCCCAGAACCCCTGACCAGCCTGAGGTACATGCTATTTCGCAGACCCTCACCTGTACTACAGCTGTGAATGCTTGGCTAATCACCTGGGCCCAGAAACAAAAACAAGTCCAGGTCATCTTGTTTCAGGCCAGAGAAGCGGAGCTGACACGCAAAAATGCTAACAGTATCCAGAACTTTAGCAGATACTTGGAGGCCAACTGTACACTGGACCTGGGATTTTTCCTGTTCCTCTGCACCTATCTGGGCCCGCTCCTCTTCATGCTGGTGGTCCTACTCCATCAGCTGGCTCTCTTCCACATTGCCCGAGGCTGGCTGGAGGAAGCATTGCGGAAGGCCAACCCCAGGTACTGCTATGATGCCTTTGTGTCGTATAGCAGAAAAGACAAGCGTTGGGTGGTGGAACAGCTGCTGCCCAACCTGGAACAGAGGGGGCTTCCCTTCCTACGTCTCTGTCTGCACAGCAGGGACTTCCAGCTAGGGAAGGACATCGTGAACGACATCACAGCGAGCCTCTATGGCAGCCGCCACACCCTGTGTGGGGTGAGTCGTCACTTCCTGCGCAGTAACTCGTGCTTGCTGGAGCTGAGACTGGCCACTCTCCATCTGCTGGTGGAGCACAGGGACTTCCTCATCCTGGTATTCCTGGAGAACATCCCACATAGGCAGCTGTCTGCCCACCACCGTCCTGGCTAGAATGGTCAAGACCAGAACCTACCTGGACTGGCCCCGGGACACGGCCCTGTAGCCTACCTTCTGGGACCATCTGTGGACCAAACTGGCCCCTCCTGAACCACAGCCCAGACTAACGCAACATTTATACCTGTATACCTACCTACCACAAGAGTATTCAATATTTACAGATGTGAAAAAGCACCATTTTCTTTAGCTTCTTTTTATTTTCAACATTTACAGATCGTTTGCTATTTTGTTGTTATTATTGTTCCCTTGCTTTGAATAAGCCTCCCGGGTTAGAGGGGACAAAAATAAGTATCACTCGTAGAATTTGAACTCTATGGTAGAACTCACCAATTCCATCTCCCAGGCCTCCTTCCTGGTTCTCCTCCCCGAAGCTGTTAACTCGGCTGGGCTGCGACAGGGCTGGGTGGTGCGCCCCTTGGTGGCCCATCTGGGACCTCATGGAATTCCCCATGTCCTCCGGCCCCTCCTCTTCAGTCTCTGGCACAACCCTGTGGGAGGCCATGACCCCACCAAAGAAGGAGGGATTGTGCCTGCCGCTGTCGTAGGCTGGTGATAGCTGGGCCGAGTGATGCTGGTTAGACTGGCCCATGGCCGGGCCCCCACCTGGGTGCTGGGGCGGTACCCTAAAGGGGAGCCTGGACACTCCGGGGTACTGTGGGGGGAAGGCCCGGCCCACGGGATGGGGGGCAAAGGCCGGGTTGGGGGGCGCCAGGTGGTAGTTGAGGGGTCTTTGGCTTGAGTTGTCCTTGCGGTGGAGCATGGCGTTGGGGAAGCCCAGTCCATCTGTCTGAGAGTCCAGACTCCGACCACCGCCCGGATCACACTCTCCCTGGAGCAGTTGAACACAGTGTGAGCTGGGCTACAATCACATTGCTCATTTAGCCATACAGCAATTCTACATAATGAATTAAACTATATTAAACTTAGATACGTATTAATTTATCCATGTATCAATTCTAAATAGTTCATTAACTACGAATGGGTTAGCTGACAACGTCACGAAAATTATGCTTAACTCGGGCAGAAGTCTGTGTATTGTTGTGATTCTGGATGGCCAGATGGATAGAAACGATGACAAGAAACTGCAATGTGGGGAATCGCAGGTGGCTCATTTCAGCTAGTTTTATCCTGTTCTTGATACCATGTGTTGTTTTGTGTTTTGACTGATGTCATGTTAATGCTAACATGGCTAAAATTCGCTAGCTCGCTAACCAACAATTGTAACGATCTAGTAGAGAGAAAACAAGTGCTGATTGTGCAAATGTATTTATGTTTTCAATAAAAATTGGAGACTAAATATAGTTTACATACCGTCAACAATCAAGCCAACCCAGTCTTTTGCCACATAGTTGTATACAGACAGGTCGTTTTTATTGCTTAACAACCAACCTCTCTATATCAATACTTAAATAAAGTGTGAGCAAAGAAACTCTTTTTTGAAATCATGTATTATTTGAATTGTTGCTAAATAGAGACTTTAATGGAGCCCATTGAAAGTCCTTTTTCTCATTGTGATAAAGCACCAACTAAGCCCACAGGGTGACTACAGATCGAGTCAACAACAACGTACCGGTTTGTCCTTCATCTCCGAGGTCTTCCTCTCTGGTGTCTGTAGCCGGCTCTGCTCGGACTTTGCACTCCCGTCCATTTTACCTGAGGGGGTAAAAAAAAATGCAGACTCTTTTTCAGCTTCTGTACTGTGTGTGAGTTACTGTGCTAAGACACCGACTTCACACTTTCTACCAATTTCCACATTGAAGTACTACAACTTATTTGCTACACACCGTTTCTGGAGGAATCAGCCTGAAGCTCCTTGTCGGGACTAGTCTGCTGGCCCATGCCCAAGGGGGAAGGGTGTGCGACTCCGCTGTAGGGGATGGGCGAGCCCCGGTTCTGGGCCTGCAGGAGGTTCAGGTTGTAGGCCATGGCCGCCTGGTGGTTCATGATACGTGGGTCCATGGCAAAGCGGTTCTGGTAACCGGGCCATGGCAACTGGATGGGGACAGACTGGACACCACATCAATACGAGTCAATATAAATCAACGCACACGCATCAATACACATCAAATACACCTAATACGCCTAGTCAGAGCAGATAGGGTTGACAGGAAGCAGGTCAGCTAATTCCAGTGGTGTTCTATCGAAGTTCATTCTACAAATGTTGATTACAGTGCATTGTCCGTTACATAAATTATAAAAATATCGCTAGAACCAAATAAGTGCAAGTCCAGGTAACAGATCATTCCTAAAGAGTGATGTTGGTACCTAGGCCAATTAAAGAAATGATACCTTTTTCTCATGGACATCCCAGTAAAATGCATGGTCTTTCACAACTGACAATTTGCAGGAGATACTGTGTTGAAAAGTGAATGCAGCTTGCCTTGATGCGTCGCGCTGAACTACCATGCTAGATATTTAAGCAATAAGGCCCAATAAGGTGTGGTATTTGGCCAATATACCAAGGCTGTTCTTATGCGCAACGTGGTGTGCCTGGACACAGCCCTTAGCCGTTGTATATTGGCCATATACCAAACTCCCGAGGTGCCTTATTGCTATTAGAAAAACTGGTTACCAATGTAATTAGACCAGTAAAAATAAATGTTTTGTTGTACCCGTGGTATACGATCTTTGATATAAATAAAATCAGCAGTCAGGGCTCGAAACACCCAGTTTATAATTTCAAATATTATATGGTCTAGACTAGTGCACCCCCCCCCCGATGTTCTGACGGTCTATGTGAAAAGCACAGTGGCTGATGCAGGTCGGAGGAAACAGACAGTGTTAAAATATTAATCTGGTTCTGAGATGGAGAGCAATAGGATATTGGATTGGACTCTGCTACCTGCCAGGCCAGCTGGTGAGTGAAACATATCCTTTTATTGAAGTGGATGCAAACTGACTGACAACAATGAGCAGAAATACAGAATAAAATTAACATTTTGAAAAGGGCAATTTTGAACAAAGCACATCCATCCATAATTTCCACAAAAGGTTAAAAAAAAGAGAAAAAAAGAAGAGGCATTGGTATGTGAAGGAATGAAGACTCTGATTGTTTGCATGGTCCATAGAATAAACAAATTCAAAAAGCATCTTCAAAAAAATTATTACAAAAAAAGAAAATCTGCAAAAAAACAAAACTCAAATATAAAGAAAAATGGCCCTGAAAATAATATTTTTTGTTTCACAAAAAGACTCAAAATTAGTGCGGTGAAGAACATAAAAAAGGATGGCATCTATCTAACAAGAACATCATTTTTAAAACAGCCTTCCCCTCCGTGTGTCGACACAGCAATTTGCTGTGCCAAATCATCCTCCTGATTAAAAACGCTCATTCTATCAGCCATGTGCCATTATGGTTTAATGGGGAAATAAACAGCCTAGATTGGGTTAGATGGAGAGTTGACTTTCTTTCCATTACTGAGCGAGGAATAACGAGTGTGAAATCTCACCCTGCGGGCCGAGCTGAAAATATTCAGACTAACATAAGTCATTATTCTCAATTAACGTGTTGTTCTCGGTCTTGTTTTCAGAGGAGGATGAGGAGGGATGTAGACATAGGACCCAAACACAAAGGGAACATGTCGAAATCAAGCTTATGGGGATTTTGGCACTCTATTAGCGATCATTACGCGCTGCTGAGTTTTCGTTAACAACTTGGCATAACACCAAAGCCCAACAGACAAGTCTGAATTAAATGTAGTATTGCATAATGGGTCCGTGTTTTTTCTTTGACTAATTAATCATGTTACAACCAAAAAAGTATAGTTTTCCTTGACTCAAATAAAGTGCATTCAGACCAAGAACGAACACCAACTGAAAGATCTGTGTAAGTCAGTTTGTGTGTGCGAGTATGCATATGCATAAGAGTGTATGCTCTGCACACACAGCTAACCCGTTCCTCAACACCTTCCAACTCAAAGCAACACACTTACAAAAATTAATTCATTCAAACCAAAACCCACACATTGAGTCTTTCCTCAACAATAAACTATAAACTACTATTCCCAGTAGCAGTATACTTACAGGCAGTGGCATGGACATGACCATGTTGGCCCCGTAGACGGCGGGCACGTAGAGTATGCTGGCGCCCGTGTGGGGGTCTATCCTCTGCACAGGACTGGGGGACTTGCCCATGCCACCAGGGGTGCCCCCCAGGGGCGGCGTGAACGCCCGGATGGGGTTGCCCATCAACACCGCAGGGTTGGGTTGAACTGGAGAGAGTTGGGGGAGGAAGAAGAGGAAAATAAAAGTTAATATCTGCTAATGATTTGCTACTCCTAAAGTGATATTCATTACAGCAGTGGCTAGTCTTGTTGCTAATCCTGAAAGATTTGATTATCTAGACCTAATCATTGTTTTGGTCTCTTATTTGTGCCTATGCGGACCAAGCTAATTTCCCCATGAGATAATGTTATTGTATTTTGAAACAATTGGTACTTCTTTGGCTATAAGATGTCTTAAAATACATTTGAAACACAACGTTTTCACAACAACAATTGCACCATGATGGTCTTCAAGTGTAGACAACTGCTGCGATGATCTAGCAAGAAAGATGTGTTTGTTTATGTATAATTCCTTGTCCCCAAGTCATGGATAAAGAACAGTTAACCTGACTTCATGTCTTCCCAGACTACACCCTATAATGGGCGTCATGCAGTGTTCATATAGGAGCTGCCACATGAGCCTTGGGCCTAAAGCTCTGCAATTGATGGGGGGGGGGGGACATGATGGTACTCTTGGTACGCCTCACTGTTCTCCTCTTCGCTCTAGCTCTCCATCTAAAGTGATGGCACAATATACCTCCTTTCTATCCATCTCTCCCCTACCCCCCTCGTGCTTTCTCCATTACGGGGCGACTAGATTCACGGTGACAGCGCTCCTACACGGTAGGGTGTACTATGCTCTGTGCTACACCTCTCTAACCCGGAATCTTCACATCCCAGTGAAACATGAACCACTGAGAAGTGAATCCAATCAATGGAAAATTAATAAATACGGTGTCCTTCCTGTATTATGACTAAAGTAATAAGTATTTCTTTGGAGAAGAGGTTAAACACATTTTGACTATGTTTGTGGAGAGATGGCAGTTTAAAGACTTGGACAGTGCTTCACCCTCAAACGACATACAGCTAGAGTGTAGTGTTCTAGACTTTCTGTGAGTGGTTTGTATGGACTCCAGAAAGAGATACAAATAGACAAGTCAACACTTAGATGGAAAGAGATAAGATGGACACTCACCAAATCCTTCAGGTGGGAAGTGCTCTGTGTGGTTCGCATGTTGACCTTTCCCCTGGAAGAGAAGAGAGAGGGAGGCATCCTTAGAAAGGGCTGGAGCGAGAGAAGTCCATAGAAAAAAAAAGGGGGGAGTAAGTGGAGGAGAGCGAGGATCCCTATGTGACAAGGCGGGCAGGCAGCGGTAACCGTAAGGTCCGCGGTGGCCCACATATGTCACATTGGTCACAATGGCTACACGGTTAACGCTTGTACAGCGCTTTAAATAGCCAATGCTGTTGAATCTAAATGGCAACAACATTCTTGGAGGATAAAGCATCCTGCTGCAGCTCTGGAAGAATTTAAAGCCACTGTGTGGATTCATGAGGGCGGCAGCTATAGTATTCTAGGGCCAGGAGTTTTACCTAACGTGACCCGACTTGGGAAAGCGCTGATAGAAAGAATAAGCAATGGGTCAAAAACGTCTCAAACATCCTGTTCTTAGCCAAAATAGGCTTTCATGTGGCCCCAAGACATCAAAACGTTGTAGGTTTCCTATTTTCAGACTCCTCGCTTCATTTAAATAATTTGACCAATTCTTTGCTCATAGAAAAAAAAATGTCCATCCTATACTCGTGCCTCATTTCATAATCTATTCAGCTGGGAACTGGGTGTTCCATAGCTGTTAGATGCATACAGAAGCGCTCTCCTTATGTCGTTACAGTGTTAAAAAAGGACAGTATGCATTACGCATCTTTTTCAACTGTTTATAGGCTAATGAGGACTGACACTAACTGGAGTGAGCAAGCAAACACACCATAGCCAATTTAGCAGACACTTTTATCCAAAGCAACTTACACACTCGCACAAGCACGCACCAACACATCTCAATTCTCTCTCTCCATCTACTCTTTTCTCTCACTCTCCATACAAAGGAGAGGCAATTCCGTGCCACCAGGTTCCATTTTAATGCACACAACATTGGGCCGTATTCCATTTGATTCCATTTTTCAGACAACAACGTCTGACATTGATTGATTGTTATGTGACCAACACGGACGTTCTCCATCCAATTGACTTTAGGTGGATTGTAACCTGTTGTATTATTGATGCACGGAGGAACATACGCAGTAATCTACTTCAGCGTGTCTTAGTGTAGCCGAGCTGAGGCACAGTCCCACCTAGGTGGTGGTGTTAAACTGAGAACACTTGACGTGGTTTCCCTTGGGGGATGCGCCTCGTGATCGGTTAGATGGTTGGTTTGGTTCCTCCTGTTTCTGTTTAGACAATCGGGACGTGCTTCTTGTGGTTGTGTTTAAACTATTAAAAAAAACGTGTGAAGTGAAAACAGGGAACTGTGGTTAAAACGAAGGGGCACAAACTGTAGTCAGGGACTGGGGTTCATTCGAATTTCTAGCCAGTCGAGTCAGCAGATGATCTGAAATTAGGAGAGACTAATGATGCACAGCCTGGACCGACGACTGAGACCCCTAGCGAATGTAGTAACTACTAGCCTAGGAGGCTAGAGAGTTGGCATTACAAGGAATAAGGGCTAAGTTATTTGTTAGGAGTTCAGTGACAAACAGAGTGCACACTAGCAATAAAAACTACCTTGGAAAAACCATCGTAACATATGGAGGGAAAATGAGATTGAAGTTAAAAAGCAGTCGCCTACCAAGTCAATATTGCACCTAATATCATAGGTTTTCTTAGCATAATGCGTCTCGTCTTGCCACATACAGCATATTCATAGCTGTTTAAATAAAATATGTTATTTTCAGGGGTGAGATATTGTAGTTGATCTGTACTAGATTTAGCCAGACCATATATGAATAAAGAAATATGAGCGATGTAAATGTGACTAGCAAAAAAAAAAATTGAAGTCAATAGTAAACCCTATCTTTTTAGATGACTGTAGGAGCATGAGGTGACTGTATCAAAGCCTCTCAATGTCACTCCTGCCAAGCCAACCTCTGTCACAGGTGCAATACAGTGGCTAATGATAGCTCCATTGCATCTGCCTGGCATAGATTCTTATAGGACTATGCCAGGCCAGATGACCAGTGCCACATAGTTAGTGAGGGAGATCGAGACAGAGCTGGAGGAGGACACCTTCAAACCAGGGGACACCGGGTGATGGCAGCAGCATTTCCTGCTTGGCAGCCATATTGGGCCAGAGATATTGGGAGCTCGGAACGAGTCTACGCAAAAGGGAGAGCAATGTCAGATGCACACTTGATCAAGATGGGCTCACACGGCTATAAGTCTGCTCATTCAAGATGGAAAACAAACTTGCTCGGGCACGTTTCTGTTAAGGGAATTTTTATCAATGATGACTAATTATGTATACATTTCAATCAGGACTGACTAATCAGACTACTATTATGTTACTGTATATGTACTAATCAGAAAAATATTATGTTACTGTATATGTATGAATTTTCTTTTTAATTCTAGTACTGAATATAATGTGTGTAAATATAATCAAGAATTAGAACAATGACTGTCTGTTCCTTGGTAGAAATGAATTAACTATATCGCCAGACTGGCTAGAATGCTTATCTACACTAGCTGACCTTGGCTCTAGGCGAGGAGGGAAGGCTTGAGAACTATAGAGCCTTTCTACCAGTGTCAAGAAGAGACGGAACATTTAGAAAACGCTGACGTCATTTTCAGTTTATAACCTGTGATAAAATGTGTAAGGAGCAGTACTCTCGTGAATAAAATCTGCTGTTTGACTTTAAGACTGGGCTCTGTCCATTTTTATAAAATAAGGGTCATACAAATCCTTGTGAATTGACAGTGTTTAATTTTAATTTGGTATTAAAACAGAGGAATTTAATTCCTGTAACAGTTTCTCTGTGCTGCAGCAGCGCCTCTAGAATATGCTTTTATCAGTGGCCTTTTAACTTGACATAAGATTTATTACAGCAGGTTATTTGAGCATGTGTATACAAGTGTGTGTGTATAGGTGTTGGTGCATGTCACACCTAGTAGGTAGTAGGGCTGGGCGATATGGCCAAAATACTGTATCACGGTAATATTCTCCTTTTTGACATTATGACGGTATCTGACGTTGGTGAATAATACAAGTACTTGTGCTTAGCAACAAATTAATAAACTTTCTCCTTTCCGATTGATATATACTGTTCAGCCAAAACAACCAAAAATAATAGGACAAAACTGACAGTGAAGTAGTCTTATTTGTAGGACTTTTTATAAAGAGATTCAAAATCCTCTTTGGCAGACAAACTCTGGTACTTCAACGGTTTCCATTTGCATAGTCATTTGTTCAATTCCAGCATTTACACATTTCTTAATTTCCTGCATTAATTTCCTCTATTTAGTACCACCCAAAAAAATCCTTTATGAGAATAATTATTCTATTTGACTGTGTATTCTCAGCTTCAGGTGCAGTGGTAACTTTCCCCACTAGGGGAAGTCGGACAATTTCTGGGGGTCTGTACTCCCAAAGTTGTTGACTGTTGTGCTTGCAAGTTAACTAGCCGTTCTCAGCTGTTAGCAGAAACTGGCGATAAAAACAGATGATTACCATAATTTTTTCAAGTCATTACTGAATCATTTAACGTTATAAATCAAACATGAAAATAGCTTTATAAAAAGGGTATGTAAAAATCCTACCCGGTCCATGAATGAATACTGGTATATTGTTTTTTTAAACATTTTACTGCCCAGAGTAAGAGCCTGTAACCAACCCAATTTGTATGTGTGTGTGTGAGAGAGCCAGTATGCTCTCTTTTCGGTGTTACCGTGTATGTACGCACAGAGAAGTGTGTGTGATGTGGATATCCACCTCACTCAGTGGGCGATACAGGGGCTTGGCAGCTGTGGTGATTTAGTTAACCTTTACGCCTGTAGCGAGGACATCAGATACAGTTAACATTTTCACAGGGGAAAAAAAAAAGAGAAAAAAGCAAAAGGCACTCGTGCGAACTCAAGCGGTTATTCTCTCCTCGTCTTTTCAAAACCCACTTTCGAAAAGAAAAACATGTTTTTGTGATAATAATTACAACTATCTAGAGGAGTTACTTGAGAAAACTACTCTTGAAGCAACCACAAAAAGTACAAAATGTTCCGAAATGTTTTCCAAAAAGGCCCGCGAGGGAACCAATTACGTTGTATTGAACTGAATTGAATTGAAAAGATGAATTCCTTGAGCTCTAAAACCGCTGACTATGAGAGTTCTGAGTATACTCTTGTACTACCACCAAGACAAAGATACTGATAGCCCTAGCCATGCATCCCTCTCATTAGGGCTCTGACGGTCAGGGAATTATGGATGAAGATTATTGGTTAGCAAAATGGTCACATTCACCCCCCCCAAAAAATAAATAAAACGACATACATACATCTCTCAATCA
The DNA here is from genome assembly GCF_018296145.1 of Oncorhynchus tshawytscha. Taxonomy (NCBI): domain Eukaryota; kingdom Metazoa; phylum Chordata; class Actinopteri; order Salmoniformes; family Salmonidae; genus Oncorhynchus; species Oncorhynchus tshawytscha. The sequence goes on along the minus strand of NC_056460.1, from coordinate 7,509,813 downwards.
AATTTATTTATAGAGCATTTTTACAACAGCAGTTGTCACAAAATGCTTTCACAGAAACAGAACCTAAAACCCCAGAGAGCAAGCAACGCAGATGTAGAGGCACAGTGGCTAGGAAAAACTCCCTAGGAAGGCAGGAATCAAGGAAGAAACCGCGAGAGGAACCAGGCTCTGAAGTGGCCAGTCCTATCCTATTTTTGTTGAGACTGACAGTTTCTCCTCCACTCTTGACTGCATGTGCTGCTGCAGGAAAGGGGCATTGCCTAGGCAAACAAAGACTTGTTTGCTACAACACCTTGATTGTTTCAGCAACGAGCAATGAAGTTTCATCATGTTGTAAAGTCCATGTTACAGCAGAAACGGACTCAAATGCCCGGACGTCCTGTCTTCAATCAGCTTTTTGTTCCACACAACAAAACTTATAAAATTTTTTACAGTTATTTTATTTTCATGACTGTCTTCATCCATAACGGTTGGTTACATAGTTAAAGTAATTGTGCCAGCCCCATCTCTCATCATTGTTCGCTTAATATACACTGAGTGTAGAAAACACTAGGAGTACCCCCTTTTGCCCTCAGAAGAGCCTCAATTAGCTGGGTCATGGACTCTACAAGGTGTCGAAAGCGTTCCACATGAGGCTGGCCCATGCTGACTCCAATGCTTCCTACAGTTGTGTCAAGTTGGCTGGATGTCCTTTGGGTGGTGGACCACACGGGAAACTGTTGAGCTTGAAAAACCCAGCAGCGTTGCAGTTCTTGACACAAAAACCAGTACAATCAAGACCTCAATGCACAGTACCTCCAACCTTAAGTATCCTATTACACCACCACACCCAGGACCCGTGGCCCCAAGACCCGTAGCCCCAAGACCCACAGCCCCAAGCCCCAAGACCCACAGCCCCCAGCCGCTCTGCCACCCCTCCCCCTAGGCTTAACCCACTTACCTTTGGAGGAGACTGCTGTTGCTGCTGGGGCCCGGGCTGCTTGCTGGCCATGTGTCCCTGGGGGTGTGGGTGTTGGTGATGGTGATGGTGATGATGGGGGTGCTGGGCCGGCTGGGGCCGCAGGGCGCGGGGGATGAACTCGGGCGCCAGCGGGTTGAGCACGTAGGTCTTCTTGAGCTCAAGGGCCTCCAGCTGGGCCTTGATCTGCTCAAAGGTGATGCCGTGCAGGCTGGCGTTCTCGTGGCAGATGGAGATGAACTTCTCCCAGAACTTTCTGTTAGAGGGGAGGAGAGGGGGGTGATGTGAGTGGCATGGACATGTATGGACGTGTTCTCATAATACACTTTATCTTGACTCACGAACACTTGGTTGCACACTTGCTGACACGCCGACTTAAGTCATTATTTCAAGAAATGCCTAGTGCACAATGCGCACACACACACCTTCAGACTGAAGTCACGTAGATCACATCATTACGCTCTTTTTGTTTACAAAGCCCTGCTCCACAAACGTCCGACTTACCTAACATCACTGTTAAGATTTAAAATGACAAGTTATCAACCCCGTTCACAGGGTTGGTTAACTCTGGAGACTCCTAGGTAATTCAGCCTTTCATTTCCTTGCACCTTACATGTGGAACGATCTACAATATGCTTTAAAATGGGAGGAATTGGTGCCTCTAGGGCATTTCAGACATTCTTTTCACTGAAAAATGTCTGTTTTTTATGATGGTGTTTTGCTTTTTGTGTATCATTGGGGACAATAACGTGTAGTTTAATGTGTTTATTGTATTTTGATGTGTATTGGGGTGCTATACAGGGCTCACCTGGAAAAGATTCCCCGTCAAAAAGGTTAAATAAAAAGTCAAATCTTGCACAGAATCTTCATGTCAATGGCTCCTACTTTCAGAATTTGATTATTAAACCACCCACTACAGTAGATGGCTCCTGTAGCATAAGTTAATAAATCACGGTTCACTGAAAAAAGGGCTATTGTAGACAGCAACACCAAAGCAAATTTGCATGTTTGTGTGTGTGTATACGAGTGTGTGTGTGTGTGTGTGTGTGTGTGTGTGTGTGTGTGTGTATACGTGTGTGTGTATACGTGTGTGTGTGTGTGTATACGAGAGTGTGTGTGTGTGTGTGTGTGTGTGTGTGTGTGTGTGTGTGTGCGCGAGCGTACGGAAACACCACAACTTGCATAATGTCCAGGTGAATAAAAATTATGGATATTATTCACATATTTGCACATTAACTGCAGAACCTGTGGCCAAGGGAACATAAGCTGTCACTTATTTTGACTGCATCGAGTGTAGACGTCGCGATGAAAAAGCATCACTATTGACGGAAGCTTGCGAGATTCACTACTCCCTAACTTAGGGTCAGTTCCATTTCAACTCCATTTAAAAAGAGTAAATTGAAAAATCCTTATAGAATATTAAATGGTATTGAATTTACATTTCTATGAATCTCTAGCTTTACTCTGAAAGCAAATGCAAGGTTTTTGTGCTGGTATCAAATTGAGGGCACCTCACAATTATGGCTGGTGTGGTCCAGTGCACGTCTCACAGAACACAGCAGCGCTAGGACTCCAGTGGCAACGTGCATCTTCACTCCTTATTGTGGCTGGATGGGAGCTAGATGTGTGTCTGGGTTATATGATTGATCTGCAGTGACTTGCGAAGGCTATTTTTTGTTAAATAAGGCGTCAATAAGATGGTCGGAGTCTGTCCCTCCCATAGGCGAGGCCACCCCCACCCCATCGCTATCTCGTCTCATCAGATTAACCACATTTAAGGCATCGCTTCCATGACCCACATCCAGCCCACACGGGCGGCATGGACATAGACAACACAATCTGTTCATTCTGAGTTAAGTCCAAATAGATGGAGAATTCAATCAATTGTACACAAGCCGTAAAACAAATTGAATTAGTAAGTTCAACGCCAATTTGTTTGTTTATTCGATGTGCATTCATCAAGAGCGCGACTGTATTCCACACGTCACTCACGAAAGACCATGTGAATCATGTGAGCAATAGTGGAAGCGTCTAAAAAGATAAGAGATCATGATTTGCTTGGTGACATCTTTCACTGTGGATGGAGGGTTCTATGTGTATTAGAGGTCGACCGATTAATCTGATTTTTTTTTTTTTACACCTTTATTTAACTAGGCAAGTCAGTTATGAACACATTCTTATTTTCAATGACGGCCTAGGAACAGTGGGTTAACTGCCTCGTTCAGGGGCAGAACGACAGATTTTCACCTTGTCATCTCGGGGGATACAATCTTGCAACCTTACAGTGAACTAGTCCAACGCAATAACGACCTGCCTCTCTCTCGTTGCACTCCACAAGGAGACTGACTGCCTGTTACACAAATGCAGTAAGCCAAGGTAAGTTGCTAGCTAGCATTAAACTTATCTTATAAAAAACAATCAATCATAATCACTAGTTAACTACACATGGTTGATGATATTACTAGATATTATCTAGCGTGTTCTGTGTTGCATAAAATCTGACTGAGCATACAAGCATCTAAGTATCTGACTGAGCGGTGGTAGGCAGAAGCAGGCGCATAAACATTCATTCAAACAGCACTTTAGTGCGTTTTGCCAGCAGCTCTTCGTTGTGCGTCAAGCATTGCGCTGTTTATGACTTCAAACCCATCAACTCCCGAGATGAGGCTGGTGTAACCGAAGTGAAATGGCTGGCTAGTTAGCGCGCGCTAATAGCGTTTCAAACTTCACTCGCTCTGAGCCTTGGGGTGGTTGTTTCCCTTGCTCTGCATGGGTAACGCTGCTTTGATGTTGTGTTGCTGGTTCGAGCCCAGGGAGGAGCGAGGAGAGGGACGGAAGCTATACTGTTACACTGGCAATACTAAAGTGCCTATAAGAACATCCAATAGTCAAAGGTTAATGAAATACAAATGGTATAGAGGGAAATAGTCCTATAATAACTACAATCTAAAACTTACCTGGGAATATTGAAGACTCATGTTAAAAGGAACCACCAGCTTTCATATGTTCTCATGTTCTGAGCAAGGAACTGAACCGTTAGCTTTCTTACATAGCACATATTGCACTTATTATTTAAACCAAATTTAACATGTTTCATTATCTACTTGAGGCTAAATTGATTTTATTGATGCATTATATTAAGTTAAAATAAGTGTTAATTCAGTATTGTTGTAATTGTCATTATTACAAATACATTTTTATTTTAAAATCGGCCGATTAATCGGTATCGGCTTTTTTGGTCCTACAACTATCGGTATCGGTGTTGAAAAATCATAGTCGGTCGACCTCTAATGTGTATATCGAACTGCCATGGCCTCTCTCTGTAGTCGGGCTGCTTAACCTTTGTGGCTACCCGTTGGCTTATCTGACAGGCACAGCAGAGTGGTGGGTGTGTGTCCAGTGCCCTGTTCTTACCAACATGGAAGGGGGGAGGGGGTTCTGTGACATATCGAAAATGAGTCAACTCCCCAATCATCTCTCCCTTTCATGCTCCTCCTCTTTCCCACCCGCCATGTGTGTGAGAGTGTATGAGCGAGCGTGTATGCACATCAAGTGCGTCTGTACTGTGCCACATGCTCTATGGGGCCAAGACCAGCCCCACTGGGCTGTTCTTTTTAAAAGGTAACAGTTTGATGTTGGGGGTTGATGTCCAGGCATTAAGTCAGTCCATCTAAACAGAGCTTCTTCCTCGTTAGCGCCATTGATTTAACTGGGGGGGGAGACATTTTCTAAACAACTGCCGCAGCCGGATGCCGCGATTGGCTGACACTCAACAGTTGCCACGGCAACGGGAGAGAGGGACTGCAGCTGGGGGTCGGTGAGCGCCGTGGGGGTGTTGTTTGTGTGTGTTTGCAATGGGGAATGGGGTAGCAGAATCTGTGCCCCAGCCCTGAAGACGCTTTGAATATGGGGAAAATTCAGACGTAAAAACAACACAGAACTAAGCAAAGTGTCGATTTTGGCTTAATACCAGTCAGGGCAAAGATGAGAACTCTTATAGGTCACAAATAGCTGCACCAAATTCAATACAACCCCCTCCACCCATATTTCAGTTCCATTGGAGAACAACTAAGTAGTGCACCCTTGCCCCACCCCTCCAGAGCACATTGCTGATGTCAATGGCTTGGTCAGGGCCTGGCGTTATGATGTCATCCTAAACTGACACTCTGCGGGCGTGCATTGGAGAGGGATTGGGAAGGGTGTGTGAATGAGTGTGTGGGGCAGAGGTAGAGCCAGCCAGCCTGGCAGGGACATATACCCCCACTGTGCTACTTCTTCCTCCTGCACAGCTGACACACCAACCGTGCCCCTTCCACCCACACACACACTGCAAAGCGTAACATTTACAGCGAGCCTTCAGAACATGTAATGGAACATGAAAACAGCAACATTTCTAGTGCAATACTTGGATGACTAGGACGTGACCAGGGAAAACTCCAGTCCCTGCTTGAGCACTATAAAACCACACCCATCCTACCTCCATCCCTTGGAGTAATCACTGATCTAACCCAGATTGATAGGTGTAAGCAACAGTTCTACTGTATAGCTTTTACCAATCCAGCCATGTCAGATTAGGGATTTCTTCAAGGAAGGATTCATTTAAGTATTCAAAAACAGGGACCTAACTCATGACAACACTTCCTGGTTGGTTTTTTTGTACCTGCAGCGGCCCACCGAGCAGAGCGCTATGGGGTCTCCCACCACGGCCACCAGGGACTGGGCGCGAGTGATGGCTGTGTTGAGCAGCTTGTAGTTGGACAGGAAGCCGTAGTCCAGGTCCTCTGTCGAGTCCTCCACCAGCTGCTCCTTGCGCTTGATGGCCGTCTGTTTGTGCTTGCAGGTGTGCCGCGTGCGCACTGTGCTCAGGAAGAGCACCCGGAACTGCTTACCTGGAGAGAGGGAGGGGGGGAACATACAAGGCCAGTTTAGACCTTCGTTTTCAGCCAGCACTCTGAGGAGCTAGTGTGTCGTATGGCAAAGGTTTTAGAAATGAATTGCATTCATACAATGCCTTTTCATTAGGTCAATAAGTGCCACTGGTCATATTCAGTGTTCTTTCGTGGATATTAATCTCATAGAAACAATTACCAATTCATTACATAATAATAATTATATGATCCAAGTACCTCGACCAGGCGCTGACATCATTCATGACCCAAAATACGATCCAATTACTGCAGAAATTATTCATGACAAAGCGTTGGAGTTGGGCAATACAAAAAAAACAATTCACACCAAAACTCCAGCTAGTGTGTGTGTACTGTACACCAACACCACATTGAGAAACAGAGACAGCTGTGTGTTGTGAGATCCGTCCTGATCGCTGCATCTTCTCCTTAATGAGAGAGTTAATGAGCTGGAAGCAGCAGCGTATGGCTGTGAGAGTGTGTGTGTGAGAGTGTTTGTTGCCACTGGGAGCATTAGCCTCGTCCCGGAGACGAGAGAAGCTGCTAGCTGGGAGATGAGACAGAGACTATGTTAGGAGGGAAGATGTGTAGTGCTGCTGCCAACTGCGCTGGGCCCACATCTCACACACGGTCACTGAGAATCTCGGAGTTGTCGGGTAGAAATGGGAAGGGTCACACTTTAAAAACCTCTGCCGTCTTAGAATGCCAAAACAGATTAAAAAAATGGGAGAACGGGAAAGTTCCACAGTGAAAGTCCTGTAAATGCTTCAGTGTATGAGTAGTATGGGATTTGATCGTTACAATTCCATTGTGATTGCGGTATTGACATTCTCATTCTATTTGATAGCAAATATGTGCCAAATGGTCGCCTGTGCCATGGGTTACAGTGGAATGTAATGTCGTAAGTTAAATGAAATAAACAATTGTAAGGAAATTGATTAAATATAGTATTCTTCTCACCTTGGACGTTGAGCACCCTCTCCACGCTGACCTCGTGCATCCTCTTCTTTCGGAGCTCGGCGCGGATGCGGAATACCTGGTCGGCGTAGGGCGACACCACGCCGATGCTGCCCTCGTCCAGCTTGCCCCACGCCACCGGCCACTTCTTGCGCATCTCCTCCACCCGCTCCACGATCTCAAACACCTCGAGTAACACAGGAGGGAGAGACTGGTTACAAGTGCCAGTGTTTCTCATAGATCATGTCTGAAAATCAGCATCTCTGGGGTGAAGCTTCCCCTAGGTACAGATCTAGGATCAGCTTCCCCTCCCCAATATAAGCCTTAACCATAAATGGGGGAAATGCAAAACTGACCCAAGATCAGCGTCTGACTGACTACAAGGTGGGGCGCTTTTTCGTGGTCCTGGATAGAAATAATTGTCCTGGAAGGCAGGGCGCCCCGCCTCGGCCCGGTTACCTCCCGCCAAAAACCTTTTAGTCTTCCATTGGTGTCATTTAAATCTTTACCAGCGCAACGCAGGAGAAAGTCCATTGTAAGTTGTTGCCATTATTTATGAGTCACCAAAATACTTAAATACTTATAAAACCAGGGCTTAAAACACTTAAAGAGAAAGCAGAACTAAAGAGACGGCGGAAATGACTGCTGCTCAAGGGGCCTTTTCAGTCAAGAGGAGAGAAAAAGAAAAAAAAACTAGGAGAATCCAGACGTCACATCAGCAGACAAACAAGACACAGGCTTAAATCAAGGCAACCTAAACCTATGACATTATGCTAATGTCCCGAAACCGTTTGACACAGGCGCGGTGTCATCAAAGGGAGGTAGGGTAATTCCTGTGGCGTCTATGACAGGTTAGCGCGGCGCTGTGATAGGAGTAGATCCAATTTAATTGGGCAGCTTCTGTCAGCTGGGTTCAGGGGTCAACTTGGCAAGTTGCCCCTCAGATTTAGCAGAGGCACCTCTGAATTTCAAACTCAGTCGCTGGAGTGCCTGGTTTAAATGCTGGGCTTTCACAAGGAATTAGCATTTAGTGGTTGTGTCAAATGTCTGGTTGTGAAGCGCAGTAGTATGAGGCACAAGTAATACATCACAGTAATGTTGACTGAATGGGGTGTGTTTTGCCCGCGTGTGCATTTCAACTCAATTCCATTGAATGATTAACCATTTCAACTCACCATGAACGCACCAATTCAATCAAAAATGTAATTCATTCTATCAATGCAGTCCTAAGTCAGTGGCATACAGGGAACAAAAGGGTTTATACCTCTGCGTTGTTGTAGTAGGCCGTGCTGTTCTTCTCCTGGACGTCCTCGCCGCGCGCCGTGAAGAAGGTCAGCGGGTAGAAGTCCTTGTGAGACGGCTGCTTCCCGCTGGCCATCAGCTTCCCGTCGTAGAACAGTTCTGACGTGTAGCTGAAGGGAGGGAGGGAGACTTAACATCAGTGGGTCTTCACAAATGTCAGTTGCGTCAGTCGAGAAAGGCATGGTTGCATGAATCGTTGTATACGGATATGGTTGCGTGCATTGTGGCTATTCTTCGACAATGGTGCCATCTGTTTTTGTTCGTTTTCCATTCCATGTGGTCCTTGACGTTCCTAGTGACTTTGAGGTTCTTGTAAAGAATGTGCATTCACAATGTTGTCCAAACGTAGATGTGTGTGAGTGAAAAGCATTAGATAAAATACCAAGACCACTTTAAGGTGGAGAAACCACTTCAAACCCATTGCGTAAGCTTCTTTCATAATCCACCACTTAAAAATGTCAGCATCCCCATCTGAGAATTGTTTAACAAGGGTGGTCATGGGACTCAGTGTACATTGGGCTTTTATGTCTGTCAATAGCCAAGAAGAACCGTCAACTCTTTCAAGTCTTCTGTCTGCATAAAATCTCTCATTTGTAAACGACGTTGCAGAGTCAGGGTGAAAATTGGATCAGTCTTGGCGACGTGATGAAGTTCACACCTACCTGATGATCGCTTCGTGGGAGCGGTAGTTTTCACAGAGCAGGATGCGGCAGGGAAACTCGGCTGGGTAGTGCTCGTACAGCCGGTCCAACAGCGACACATGCAGGTTGCGCTCTCGAGAAAACTCGCTGTACACAAACGGACTGAGCTGGAGGGAGGGAACAGGGAAAAGAGAGGGATGGAGGTAGAGAAGTGAGGGCAGCCCAAAAACATTGAGTAAAATGCATCTTAATTCATTTTTTTTTTTTTTTTTTTTTTTTAATGCAACAGGGATGTGCAGGTGGTGATACAGCCTGACTGGAGTTGTGTCTTCTCTGCATTTGTAGTCAATATAACTGGAACTGTACATGTTTTGTGGCAATATTTGGTTTGATCCAAATGTATTCTACACCTACTTTTGGTTCAGATAATGTACACCTGACTTATGGAACAGACGTCGTCTGCTCTTCGACAGCTCGAGTCATGCAATCCGTGTAGATAACACAATGCTCCAAATCAATGAGTTCCCGTCCAACCATCTCTAAAATCGAAAAATGTTTGGACCTGTGGCCAGCATCTTACCATCGGTAGCTACATTTCTGCTGCGATGTTGCGCCATTAACGTGATTTGTAAAGTTACAAGTTTTATTCGTCGTTTGTACAGGATACAACATGGTAAACACTGTCCAACTGACCGCTTACTTGCAGGTTCCCTCGACGACGCAACAATAAGACATAGTAATAGTTCAAGTTAGCGTAACGCGTTGAGGTGCTCCGGAAACATCCTCAACAGCAACTTTGATTAAGATGCGCGCTGAAGACACACAAAACCCCCCTAATAGCAATTACCTCTAATCTGACACTGGCTGAACTAGATTGTTTTGTGTTTGTGGTAATGTAGCTCCAGGTTGAACCTCCCAGTCTCAGGGGAAAAGTTCAGCCAGGCATTTAAATAAGGCTCACGCAGCAGATAGAAGACCTGAAGTCAACAGGAGCCGTGGACCTTCATTCACTATTCTCAGCCTACTTCTTTCAGCTGAGACACAAAACATCCCATAATGGAGAGTGATAAGACAGAAGAGAGTAGGAGGATGGGCAAACAAATCCTCCTTGGCAACAGACACGTAGCGCACAGACAATGTGCAACAGATTAGGATGTAGAGGGAGATAGAGAGGTAGAGAGAGAGCAAGAGAAAGAAAGTGACAGAGGAGAAGCAGGAGAGGAGAACTGAGCGTGTTTGAAGCCGTTGTTCCTTCAGAGAGGAAAGAGTAGAGAAATAATTAAAACCGTTATCGCACGGTTAAACTCCCTCGGGGTGTATTTATCTACTGCCCACTCTTAATCCTGTCGCACTAAAATAAACACAATGTCCAGAACACAAAAAGAAACGGAAATAAGAGGCTACTTTGGAGTGTTCCACAAAGCTTGAATGACAGGCGGAGTTTAGTTTGCCTCGTCTGACTGGACTGTGAATGGTAAACATGCTCTCTCTGACAAGTGCTTTCTCTCCTCAGTCTGTTTCACTCACGGCCAATGTGAAGTTAGCCTCAGGCTAACGACGAAGTCCAGAGCACACGGAAATGTAAAGGACTTGGGCGATACACTGGTTTTTATTTGTTAGCTTGGCAAAGGTCTGCAGAACGCGGAGGTCATTTGCATGAGAGAATACGATTAAGGCCTGACCAAAAAATAAAAAATCAAGGCCCTAAAAAAAAGGAGTTACAGTGAGAGTTTGTTTCAAAAGGTCAGAGTTTGTTCAAACCAATGACATCATAAACCACCTCCTAAACCACAGTTTTACCTGCATGTGGTCTCCAGCCAGCACGATGCGGGTGCTTTTGCTGGCCAGCGCGAAAGGCATGATGGTCTCACACTCCATGGCCTGGGCCGCCTCGTCCAATAGGATGTGGGAGAAGAGCCCTGCGGACACAGAACAACACAAACCATTTCAGTCAGAGCACCGTCATATGACCCATTAATTATCATGAGGTGATGATTCATTGGGCTCCTTGAAACAAATGGTGCACGGGTCATTGCAGGTTAGCAAGTTCAAGACATTAGCAATGCATTGGTCTGTGGTGCTTATGGTGGATGCCATCGGTGGTATAGAGCTGCTATGTATAGTTTTGCTCTGTGGAATAGAGCTGCTATGTATAGTTTTGCTCTGTGGTATAGAGCTGCTATGTATAGTTTTGCTCTGTGGTATAGAGCTGCTATGTATAGTTTTGCTCTGTGGTATAGAGCTGCTATGTATAGTTTTGCTCTGTGGTATAGAGCTGCTACATATAGTTTTGCTCTGTGATATAGAGCTGCTATGTATAGTTTTGCTCTGTGGTATAGAGCTGCTATGTATAGTTTTGCTGCCATGTATAGTTTTGCTCTGTGGTATAGAGCTGCTATGTATAGTTTTGCTCTGTGGTATAGAGCTGCTATGTATAGTTTTGCTCTGTGGTATAGAGCTGCTATGTATAGTTTTGCTCTGTGGTATAGAGCTGCTATGTATAGTTTTGCTCTGTGGTATAGAGCTGCTATGTATAGTTTTGCTGCCATGTATAGTTTTGCTCTGTGATATAGAGCTGCTATGTATAGTTTGGCTCTTTGGTATAGAGCTGCTATGTATAGATTTGCTGCTATGTATAGTTTTGCTGCTATGTATAGTTTTGCTCTGTGGTATAGAGCTGCTATGTATAGTTTTGCTCTGTGGAATAGAGCTGCTATGTATAGTTTGGCTCTTTGGTATAGAGCTGCTATGTATAGATTTGCTCTGGGGTATAGAGCTGCTATGTATAGTTTTGCTGCTATGTATAGTTTTGCTCTGTGGTATAGAGCTGCTATGTATAGTTTTGCTGCTATGTATAGTTTTGCTCTGTGGTATAGAGCTGCTATGTATAGTTTTGCTCTGTGGAATAGAGCTGCTATGTATAGTTTGGCTCTTTGGTATAGAGCTGCTATGTATAGATTTGCTCTGGGGTATAGAGCTGCTATGTATAGTTTTGCTGCTATGTATAGTTTTGCTCTGTGGTATAGAGCTGCTATGTATAGTTTTGCTGCTATGTATAGTTTTGCTCTGTGGTATAGAGCTGCTATGTATAGTTTTGCTCTGTGGAATAGAGCTGCTATGTATAGTTTTGCTCTGTGGTATAGAGCTGCTAGGTATAGTTTTGCTCTTTGGTATAGAGCTGCTATGTATAGATTTGCTCTGGGGTATAGAGCTGCTATGTATAGTTTTGCTCTGTGGTATAGAGCTGCTATGTATAGTTTGGCTCTTTGGTATAGAGCTGCTATGTATAGATTTGCTCTGGGGTATAGAGCTGCTATGTATAGTTTTGCTGCTATGTATAGTTTTGCTCTGTGGTATAGAGCTGCTATGTATAGTTTTGCTCTGTGGTATAGAGCTGCTATGTATAGTTTGGCTCTGTGGTATAGAGCTGCTATGTATAGTTTTGCTGCCATGTATAGTTTTGCTCTGTGGTATAGAGCTGCTATGTATAGTTTGGCTCTTTGGTATAGAGCTGCTATGTATAGATTTGCTGCTATGTATAGTTTTGCTGCTATGTATAGTTTTGCTCTGTGGTATAGAGCTGCTATGTATAGTTTTGCTCTGTGGAATAGAGCTGCTATGTATAGTTTGGCTCTTTGGTATAGAGCTGCTATGTATAGATTTGCTCTGGGGTATAGAGCTGCTATGTATAGTTTTGCTGCTATGTATAGTTTTGCTCTGTGGTATAGAGCTGCTATGTATAGTTTTGCTCTGTGGTATAGAGCTGCTATGTATAGTTTGGCTCTGTGGTATAGAGCTGCTATGTATAGTTTTGCTGCTATGTATAGTTTTGCTCTGGGGTATAGAGCTGCTATGTATAGTTTTGCTGCTATGTATAGTTTTGCTCTGTGGTATAGAGCTGCTATGTATAGTTTTGCTCTGTGGTATAGAGCTGCTATGTATAGTTTTGCTCTGTGGTATAGAGCTGCTATGTATAGTTTTGCTGCCATGTATAGTTTTGCTCTGTGGTATAGAGCTGCTATGTATAGTTTGGCTCTGTGGTATAGAGCTGCTATGTATAGTTTTGCTCTGTGGTATAGAGCTGCTATGTATAGTTTTGCTCTGTGGTATAGAGCTGCTATGTATAGTTTTGCTGCCATGTATAGTTTTGCTCTGTGGTATAGAGCTGCTATGTATAGTTTGGCTCTTTGGTATAGAGCTGCTATGTATAGTTTTGCTCTGTGGTATAGAGCTGCTATGTATAGTTTTGCTGCCATGTATAGTTTTGCTCTGTGGTATAGAGCTGCTATGTATAGTTTTGCTCTGTTTGAGCTGCTATGTATAGTTTTCTTTGGTATAGAGCTGCTATGTATAGTTTTGCTCTGTGGTATAGAGCTGCTATGTATAGTTTTGCTCTGTGGTATAGAGCTGCTATGTATAGTTTTGCTCTGTGGTATAGAGCTGCTATGTATAGTTTTGCTCTGTGGTATAGAGCTGCTATGTATAGTTTGGCTCTGTGGTATAGAGCTGCTATGTATAGTTTTGCTCTGTGGTATAGAGCTGCTATGTATAGTTTGGCTCTTTGGTATAGAGCTGCTATGTATAGTTTTGCTCTGTGGTATAGAGCTGCTATGTATAGTTTTGCTGCCATGTATAGTTTTGCTCTGTGGTATAGAGCTGCTATGTATAGTTTGGCTCTTTGGTATAGAGCTGCTATGTATAGATTTGCTCTGGGGTATAGAGCTGCTATGTATACTTTCTGATCCGTCTGGCTTTGTGATTGCAGACAGCAAAAAGACCCCGAAAAAAAAAGATGAACGCGGTACACACGCCTGTCACACGCCTGTCTTCTGCCATCATCTCGCCATCTCTTTCTCTACCTCAACGCCAGAGAGTAGCCCCTATACACACACTAAAGCTGGTATTGCAGACGTTCGAAAAGGATTGAGCGGTTACCCTGATTTAGAAGGCTCAAACGCTGCTTGGCGCATGAGGATGTAACGGCATAGTCGAGGACTGTCAGAGCAGAGCAGGCAGGGAGAGGTGAAAGAAACAACCACTGTTTAGCCGTGTCCAAACGCCTCAACATTTTCACAGGATGGTGGAGAAAGGGATTCATTGAAGGGGTTGGTGGACTTCTCTTGAACGTTTGGTACTAGCAAAACAGACCGGAGTGGAATGCATTCATGTTCTGAATGTGTGTGTGTAAGGCCACACCTAGCTTTACAACAAAACCTTTTGCAAAATGCACGACAACATTTGTATTCATGTTGAGCGTTGGAACTGCAGTCGCACTTGAGCAAGAGATGAAATATAAAGCACATTTTACCATCTATTGTAGTAGGGTTATTTATGAATGGCACCCTGTACGTCAGTTAAGAGACTACAAAGACACCAAAGCCCCATAAATTCACCTCCCATTGTCATGAGTCATTAACAACATGCACTACAGGTGACCTCTAACCCCAGCCTTCAAACCCCAGCCAAAGGTGATGCTGGCGCCAACGCGCTCTGCTGCTTGCAGCTCCACCCTCATAAATATGCAAAACAGCACATAATGTACAGGGATGATATACATGGATAATTTCATAATAATCTGTAGTGTGCCTCGAGGCTGGGAAGGCAGGTTCTGTTCTGTTGATGAGCAAGGGCAGTCGGACATGAAGGGGGGGGGCGCTAAGAACCAGGGGACAAATTGCATTTCGATACCCGCTCTCCATCATGTGTCTAACAACGGCTGTGGAATTTGGCCTGAGCTGGGGGAGGAAGGAGAGCACTGGGGGTGCGGTGGTGTTTGGAGGTAGACTATTTAGGTGTAAAATGTTCTTCTCTAGGTCGACTCACACACACAGACAAACCATAGGCTGCCACAAGCCTGGCCCATCGAGGGATTAACAAACCCAAACTAAAACAGATTAGAGACAACGCAACCTGTTCAACAATGTGTACTGGATTGGTGGTTTGTTATCACTACAAAGGAGCGCGAGGGGCTCCCAATTGCCTCATTTGTCGGTGGTTTTCATCAACGGCGAGCGCGGGAGATAGATGAAACGAGGGGGGGGGGCTAATAAAGTAAAGTGCATTCGATACAGGCAGATGGTGTTCCTAAGCAACAGACAAAGCCTTCCGCTGACACATTAGAGACGGTTATTAGCTCGCCGCTGACAAATTGGTTTGTTTTCACCGTCTTTTTATACTCCATCTTAAAATTACTTCCTCCCTCTCTCTGCCTTCTCCTGCTGTTATGGGGAAGGTGTAGCGGCTGATCAAAAGACGCGTTGGGGCGGGTTTGAGATGTGTCGTGTAGCTACAGTACGTGGGTGTCTGGGTCGTTTTAACGCCCCGTTGTCATTCTGTTTACTTTATGAGCTCGTTAAAACCAAACTGCTTGGTAAATACATACAATTTGCATGTAGCCCAAGCCGTTTAAACACGCAGTTTGCAGTTGCATTGCTCACTTGTTCCTGGCTATACAGCGCCGTGTATGAAGTAGTTATCGCACCAGTGTATGAAACGTTTGCTGTATATGCTACATTAGCTATGTGCTACGTTAGCGGTGTATTCCATGTTGATTTATGTGGGTATACAGCTCAACATATCAAGTCATTGTAGCACCAGTGTATACTATGTTAGCTATGCATTTCACCTTATCCATGTGCTACGTTAGCGGTGTATTCTTATTATGTTAGCAGTTAGCAATCCAAGCACCAGTATATGCTGCAACATTAAATCAAACCAAACTTTATATGTCACATGCGTCAAATACAACAAGTGTAGACTTTACCATGAAATGCTTACTTACAAGCCCTTAACAGTGCAGTTCAAAAAGAGTTAAGAAAATATTAGCCATGTAAGCAGTTAGCAAGCAAAGCACCAGTACAGTATTATGTTGCTACATTAGCCATATTTGCTACGTAAGCAGTTAGCCAATCAAGCACAACTGTATTCTACGTTAGCTGTGTATGCTACGTCAGCGGTTAGCCACTCACCTGGCTCCAGGTCCAGCTGGCAGAGGTACTGGGACGTGCTGAGGGTGACCACCACCACACGGTGCCTGAGGATGTCCTCCCTCTCGGGCATCTGGAAAGTGTACTGTGTGTTAGAGATCAAACAGTACTGCTGCACCAACGGGTGGACAGTCTTCACCCAGCGGTTCCTGAAGTAAACCCTGGGAGCAGAGAGAGAGAGGACACAGTGGGATGGTTAATTCCAGACAAACTGGGCTGACAAAAATCAAAAAGCAGCAGATACATGTTAACATTGAGAAGTATCCATTGACTTGTTATTCGGGGTTATTTATTTATCTAACATTTCAATTGCTGAACTTGCAATTGACAAGTAGACACAAATTAGCAACGTCTCGACTTCTCATACTCTTAGCAACCGTCCTGACATTTTCATAACACTCCATTGGTTGTATCTTGTCTCATTCCTTATGGGGTTTTGTGCCACGAAAGGGTTTAGCTGACCTAAAGAACTGTCTGTGTATCGCCTTCAGCATGTACACTTATGGCCTTCTCACTTGGCTAAGCACACAAAGCCTCAGGAGAAATTGGCTGATAGCCCAATTACATGGCGATTATAGTGGGATTCCCAACACAGCCCTTGGTATCAGGCCATCAGTCAAGTGTAACAAGTCATTTGTTCCCCCTGCAGGCCCTTCACTGACACATGGGGTCTGGCTAGAAGTCAGGGATACATTTATATTTTGTTTGTTGGGGGGGGGGGGAAATTACAGTTACTGTGATTAGAAGTCACTGAAGCAGCAGTCGCAAGAAGGAGATTGAGTGTAGGCGAGAAAGGGAGGAATATGAGAGAGTCTTCATGTAACAGCTGCTGTGTTGTGAGGCCAGGACACATCTCCTCAGAAAGAGCGAGGTCTGCCAAGCTCACTGCCATAAGGCAAACGCTGTTCCCATTCCACTGCATCTCTAACCTCAATGACGTGGATGGATCAATCCGATCCATCCGTACATCAACATCTGCATTGCTTGCTGTTTGGGGTTTTAAGCTGGGTTTCTGTATCGCACTTTGAGACATCTGCGGATGTAAAAGGAGCTTTAGAAATACATTTGATTGATTTATTGAGCGATCATTGGTTTTGACTGCGATTCCATGGAGTTGATACAACTATGAGTGGATTTGGGTTTGTTGATGTCTCAGGCTACAGCCAGCAGGGAGAACTGAACGCCTGAAAGCACACTGTTCACAAGAGGTGGGGGGATTGATTTCAGGCGGGCAGACATGCTCCTTTAAAGATTTTGTAAGCAATGAATTCTCAAGGTTGGGTACTGTAACGGGAAAAATATATATATAAATATCTTGGAATAAATCTTATGAGGGTGTCAGTGTTCTGAAGAGGTGCTGCAAACCCCTTGTAGAGCGTTTCTACGGGCCCTTACCTGAGAGGTCTTGCGTGCGCGTTGCCCGCTTCTACGTATGGATGAAGGTAGTCCTTTATGTACAGGTCAGCTGCACTGTTGGAATGGGTGCAAATGAGGACCCTGCGAAAGAAAGGGTATAAATGTGTCAGCAATTAAGAGATCTTTAACAAATAAATACAGCCAGGAGATTTTGTTGACCATGTGATCTGACCAAGGTAAAACTCCAGGCCATAACAATGAAAGACAAGTAGGTATGTCGGAGAAGCACTGACCAGAAGTGCTCGAACTCCTACTCTTTCTACTTTCAGGCCAAACTGCCAATTCTAGGACCTTCATTTTGAAGTGAACATGTTAACACGTCCCTTAAACAGCGCTGCAGGAACGCTGTGCACTTGACCATGGACTTTAAGTTCCTATTTCTCAGAAAGTTAACATGATGATGAATAACCGTCTATAGGGGTCAATCACCCTCCTTGTATTGGCTTTTAAAACATCCATAATTCATTCCCACCATTTAATATTTATCATAGTCAGTTGGAAAGTTCCAGATGAATATTGCATTCCAACACATTTTTCAGAACATATTTTTTAAAATAAATTATGTATGAAGGCTTTATAAAATTAAAACGTATCTTATGTTCAAGGCCAAATGCCACAATGTATTCTACACTTTTTAAAAATAAAAACCTAAAACATTGTCGTTTCCTATTTTTACACCAGCCAATATACATTTCCTGCCAGCGCCTCGCCGTACTAACAAGAGAATGTGAATCTTCAGGCAATTTTGCATTCTATTACATCATGGCATTCGGTTGGACGTGAGATAACAGGCCGTTGTAATGGCAATCCAATTGAACACGTGGTTCACTTGAATGGAGATGAACCATCCAAACACAATCAACCAACCAATCGCTGCCTCAATCCCAATCGACAGACATTCCCATAACCCACACACATCCCCCAATTGCTTTCAGTGACACATTCTGATCGGAAGATACACCCAACTTGACAATGTCACCCTGAGTGTTTTCTGAACTAAACATCAACTCCAAGGAAGCTGGTAGCCCCCGGGAGCAGCAGTAACCTTGCCCTTTCACCCTTTGCCCTTTTAGAGCGACCTATCTGGACATAGCAGAGTTGCTGTGTGGTGCCCGCCTCACCTGCTGTCGTCCTGCCTGAGGATGTGCTTGACAGCCTGTGCCAGGGTGAAGGTCTTGCCCGTGCCATAGGGCCCGATGATGAGCACAGGGGGCAGGGGGATGGTGAGAGGCGTGGTGATGGCCAGGATGGCCTCCTTCTGCTTGGCGTTGAGACGCGGGTCCAGCTGCTCGTCCCACTGCCTGCAGGGTGGCAGAGAGAGGGGATGAGATGGGGGAGGAAGATGACTCGCATGGAAAGTAAGTCGATTAGTTGGCTGGCTGGCGAACAAGCAGCATCGCTCGTGGGGTCCCTGACACAAGGAGGGGACATTGGTCCCCTCACACACATTTACACACTAAACCCCACTAACACACCCTCTTAAGTGTGATAAATCGTGGGCCAGTCTCCCAGTCTACTAGCATCGCAGTCCTCATTAGAAAGCACTGGCCCAGTGGAGTTGAACAGCCCGCCCGGTCGATCGTATACAGGCCCAGCCTTGCTAAAGGCAGCTGCAAGCACCGAGAAGGGGCTGTGAATAGGTAGAGGCAGAGGGACGGGTTCAGGGATCAGTGGGGATGAATGGAGAGCCAGGTCAGGGTATAACACTGAGCTGGGCTGCTACACCCACAGAGTAATGAGGTCTGAGGGAAGAGGAGGGTTGAGGCTGATCGAAAGCATTGTATGGGCGGTGAAACAAAGCGGGGACACACAGGGTGCACAGCCGGGAGGAGAAACCCAGACACAGGAGACAAGTGCATTGGCACTGGCCAATTAGCTTATTCATGACCAATCAACATGGCAGTCAATAGTCACCATGCAGTCAGGCAAGGCAGGGGCTTTGTTAGGCCTACATAACAAGCAATATAACCTACTTATTCTAAACAGTCAACACTTTCCATATATTTAAAACCCATTTTTAACACTACTTATTCTCATACCATTTTCTTAATGAGGTGAAGCATACATGGACCCATAGTATTTAGGAACTTTATCCAAAGCGGGTTACTGCCATATGGAGCTAGTTAAGGTGGTTATTGTACTAATAACCTTTTTCAATTTAGTAAGTGTTCCCCCTTTATGCATTTAAATTATGGCCACCACTGCAAAAACATATATAAAACGCAGGAATTAGAGTCTGACTTGATCTTTCAGTAGCAAAAGCTTTAGCTCATTAAATCAAAGCCTATATACAGTGTTAATCATATTCAGGAAACCAGATAAGAGTTATTTGGAAGCAAGAGATTAGGCTTGACATTGTTGACTCTTGGGTTCGCGTCAATTAAGATTACTCTGTGGCCCCCCCCAACATTGGTCCGTCTTTAGAAGAGATATCTAAAGCCGGGAGAACTAACAGCTCTTCAAAATGTCTGCCTAGTAAGCAAGGACAGCTAGTCACGGGCAACCTTTCTCAACTTCATTTCAGTGTGAAAGTATTAGTAAACCTAATTTACCATGCATGTTTTAGGGAGACTACTAAACTTAACCTAAAGGAGTATGCAAGCTAGAATAACATTTAACACACACATAGGTTATTGCGTAATCTTTCTTGAAATCAAAAAAAGGACTCTGCCAAAATTCATGTGAAAACCTGCCCGGAAGCGGTTTGCACACCATGGAACAGGGGTTGGAGGATCTATGGCAGACAAATTCAAATCTAGATCTCGAAGCCAGTTCCACTTCTGATTTTCATTATTTTCCTCAAGGACTGATTTAGACCTGGGACACCAGGTGGTTGCAATTCATTCTCAGGTAGAATAGAAGACCAGCAGTCCTCCAGGCTTAGATTGAAATACTCCTGGTCTAAGGGGGGGGTAGTACCTGTTGGGGCTCCAGGGGATGGTGGGTGTAAGGCTGGCGTCTGGGAACAGGATGCCGTTGTCTTTGATGCGGTCTAGAGCATAGTGCATCTCACACAGGGGCAGGCGGTTCAACTGAAACTGCAGCTCCACCTGGGGCAGAGGGGAACACAGGAGTGGTCACTCATGGACAGTTTGGTCACTTTGGTGAGACACTTGGTCACTCAAACCAAGTGTCTTGAGACTAAATAAAGATGCAGTTTAGAAAGGTTCATCTGGAAACAATTGGCTCTAAACAACTACATAACTGACATATTACTCAATGGCCTATCAACGCAATGCTAAGATGGTTGTTACAAATTCAAAGTGGTGGTCTCCCTCGCTCCTTTTTAATGGACCAGGGGCAACCATTTATAGGGCCCTTTAAAAATCTGTTTTATTTTTCCCTGTTTTTCACTCTGAAGAATCACACTGTTTTAATAGAAAATGGTTGAAGCTCACAACAATACTTACACCACATCAGGATACCATTTGAGGTCTGGGAAAAAAATATTTTTTTGTTGTTGGTGTAGTTACCCTTTAATTCCAGCGTGCCCATTGAAAAAGGCTGTTGTTTATATATATTTTTGTAGTGCAAGCACAAGTGATGGTAGAATTTGCAAAACAAATAACCACTGGATTAACGATGAAATAACCATGATATCATTCTGTCAAGTAAGCATAGGCTACTTTGTGTAGTTAACATTTAACTGAGGTTCTTGGGAAAGCCTTTCAATTACAATCATGCTAATGGCTACATATATTCATTGCCTCTTCACAAAGTTGCAGGAAATGCAAATCACTGATGCATTCTGTTCATTTCTTATGTGCAACAACAAAAAACCTGTGCAAATTAACTAACTTAATACATTTCGTTGATTCCCTACTAAGTTCAATACATTTTTGAATATTGTTGAATTCCATTTTAAATGGAAGGAATCACAGAATCCAGTCGTGTTCTCCACATCGCGGATTGTATACAGGCAGTTACAATTTAATTCCATTGCGCACCTAGAAAGACGCTGGGATTGTTTTTGTAGCGCAGGTAGAATTAGCTAAACAAATACTCACTGGATGCAAATAATGATGTCATTCTGCCAGGTAAGCATTTGTACTTTGTACTTAACATTTAATTAAACAGGTTTTTGGGGAAAGCCTTTCCGTTTACCAGATTTTTCATTCGCATCATAGCCATCAGCTACACAAAGTGCTAGCTGCGCACACCGTATATATATTTATATATATAAATATATTTATATAAATATATATATATATATTTATATTTATATATATATATATATATAAATATATATATATATTTATATTTATATATATATATATAAGTTAAATCATTTTGTAATATAGTGGAACAACGTTTACATTTCTAGATTCCATCCCTACATTTGTTCATTATCTGGGGGTCAGTCTGCTTGACACTGGCAATCGTGGCTCTTCGTTTATCTAGGGGGCACGTTCTCTCCCTGACAAACTTCGGTTTAATTTCATAATAGCACGGGTTTCCACCGGGTGGCTAGATAGCTAGCTTTAATTCCCCCGTCGCTACGGGCTCTGTCCTAATCACTTAGCTAGACATGAGCTGCTCCAAAACACGGACGGACAGATTATATTCCCTGCAACAGGCTTGTTTGGATAATTGCTCATGCCCGGGCCTCGCTTTCCCCCGCCAGCCCATCATTCACACCGGCGGGTAAGAACAGCCTTTAGACGCCACTGGGCAAAGTAATTGGGATCTCTCGCCGCGCTGGGAGAGAGCAATTTTCCCTGGAGCGCCAGCCTTACCGTGGACGGCGCTAACCTTTGTGAAGTGGCAATCGATACTGGGACCTTTCACCCCGAGAGTTTGCTTTCGCTAAAGCATCAGACGTTGGAGAGGTGACCCTTTCATTAAAGATTTCTCAGCTCTCAAATGGCAGAGGACACAGTGGAATGGGAGATTGAAAATACTGAAATAAGGATGGGGCGGTGGGCCTTTAAGGGGTTTAAACAGTTCCCCTGACTCAAGAGAATAGTTTCTATGCCACCGCTTCTGTCCGTGATGACATGGGACATAAACAAGCTTTGAGGCTGAAGCCATGTCAAGGGAGATGTCCTTGTGACTCAAACACATTAGACCTCACCCATGGTGTGATTATGTGTTGTATTGAACTACAGGGAACAAATCCAACATCCTCCATATTGGAACATGGCTAAAATGTCACCTACTCCATAGTGGACATTGGATCTGTTCATCCAATAACCTACCCATAAAATTACATTTAAAAAACACCTATTGTGGCAGCTGTCATGTTTCAAATCTCAATTGAAAAATAAATGATCTATTCTAACCAATCGACTCTTCCGTAGCAACTTGTTGCTAGGCCAATCACAGTGTTATACAACGATGTATTTGGTCCGTACCTGCAGTTCCCTGTCAGGTATCAACCCCAGCTCCTCGCAGCAGTCCTTGCATATCCGCAGGAAGATGTAGTCCTTGGTCTTCTCCTCGATGCAGGCCTCGTAGACCCGCTCCTTGACCCCAGGGGGCTGGCTACACCACTCCTGGCGGGCCAGGGGCAACAGCAAAACAGAGTTCACCTTGGTCATGACAAGTCGGCCCGCCAGTGTGTCCTCCGACAGCGTCTCAGTCAGCTTGAAGCGGGCGAAGAGCTGTCCGTTCTGGGCGTACTTGGCGCCACCCGAGATGCCCGTCAGCATGAAGCTGGTGACCAGCTGGAGGTTGACTTTGATGTTGAACCTGGTGGGAGAGGACATTTTGTCATCAGCCAGAAATTAGTTGAGGGACGGGAGCATTAGCATTGTTCGAAAATGATGTGACAGAGGAGAGGCGGGAGTTGTGGAGAGTAGGCCTGAACGAAGTTAGCCAGAAATGGACATTAGTATTAGGCCTAATTTAAGTGGAAATAGACATTAGCCAGTGCTGAGGCGACTTTGATGTTGAACTTGGGAGGAGAGAGGGTAGGACAGTGGCAAAGATAGCTAACAATGAAATGAGACTGGACTCATTGCTAAATATGCACCATGTTTAACTGGAATAAGGTTGAATCAGTGTAACCTCTTTACTTCCTGAAATTTGACCTTTTCACATCCTGCTCATTTATATGCAAACAGTGATTGTTGTGATCCACAGTGGTTTACATGGCAAATGTTTTGCCTGGAGGCATTCACATAGACAGCTGTTAGTGGTAAAAATATGTTTGTGTTGGGCAAAATAATCTGGGTTTGTTTGGCATGAAAATCTACCAATTGCTATTTCAGCAGTGTGGCAAAACTGACTTGGACCATATGTTTGTCAGCTTTGGGAGTCCCTTAGGTAAGCTAGGGACCTTAACAATTAGACAGCATTGCAGATTGACCGTTGAATGATCATTTGTTTGGAAAGAAAAAAAAGAAAAAGACACGAGTTGTGCCAAGTAGTCAAGTGTGGTTCATGGACAGCGAAAATAACTGAGATCAAGCTCTCTTTATCAAGACAGCAATACTGTGAAGGGTATTTGACAGGGACATTAGACTACACTATAGTAGTATTAATACAATATTCATTTTTGTATTATATATCCTAATATTGTGTATTATGTAAACTATTACATAGTCTGTATTGAATCAGATGAGCATGCATGCAAAACCAGAAATTCACAAGTCCTTGAACGCCACATGAAGACATACTTCCCGGACATAGATTATGTCCTGGACATAAAATAACTTTCAAATGGAGAATCTCCATAGAAAATGCTTCTTGTTAAGGTCTCAGCTTAATCTGTTTCCCGGGAAACCGGCCCTCAATGGTAAATTGGATGATTGAGAGGAATCCATTCCACAGCCCCAGGCAAATGACAATAACAGTGATGAGGGGGAACAGTGAAGGAGTGGGGAGGGGGGGAACAGTGAAGGAGTGGGGGAGGGGGAACAGTGAAGGAGTGGGGGAGGGGGGAACAGTGAAGGAGTGGGGGAGGGGGGAACAGTGAAGGAGTGGGGAGGGGGAACAGTGAAGGAGTGGGGGAGGGGGAACAGTGAAGGAGTGGGGGAGGGGGAACAGTGAAGGAGTGGGGGAACAGTGTGGGGAGGGGGGAACAGTGAAGGAGTGGGGGAGGGGGAACAGTGAAGGAGTGGGAACAGTGAAGGAGTGGGGGAAACCCTGGTTCCTTCCACTGGGTTGACTGAGCGAAGGCTTGGGGGTCCTTTGATTAGGTCTTAATCAGGGTTGGATTGCTGTGATAACCTGTTCTCCTTCTCACCTTCCACTGAGGACAGCAGCGGGTGTCGAATTACAGGGGGGGTTTGGGGAGGCGCCTTAGTTCATACACAAGAAATTACTTCTATTCTAAAACAAAAATGTCCTGGTCTGGGGAAATCTCTGGGGATGCAGAGGAGATATGCATAATCAAAAGGGCTTTAGCTGTGTGCCTGGGCCACGTGTGTAGTGTACACACACCCCTTTACTGTGGAAGATCGACTCTGACACCTTGTGGTGAGCCAGTCTCACAGACCCCTGCTCAATCCAGACTGTCGCTCAGTACTGTCTACACACTACATAAAACATTACACTAAAATGTATATTCGCAGGTATCAAGAGGCGTGACTGACTAAAACGAAATAAAAAGGAGCACTAAAGGACCAACCCTTCGGAGAAAACATACTCAAAATCAGTACACACTTTTTACAATTAGAAGACAATTATCACTAGCAATGGAAGTGCTATTTAAAAAGTGTCTTTTTAGCAATACAACCCATTGTCAATGGTTGAAGGTTTTCAGAATAGGATTGATTGGAAACAGACTACAACAACAAAGAGGCTCTCACTTGCTGACTTCTTTGTACTGGGCGATCTCCTCGATGTAGAGCAGGTCGTGCAGGCGGGCCTGGTAGTTGTCCCGGGTCAGGGTCTTGTCCAGGACCGACTGGGTGAAGAGCTGGTCGGCCGACAGAGGGATCTGGTAGCGAGCCAGCAGGCTGCGGTCCAGGTCAACCGTCTCGTTGGGGCTAAACTCCACGATTGTCTTGCAGGACGGGTCCCAGCGCTTGGCCGTCATCAGGAGCTGCTGCCTGGCTTGCATTAGGTGCTCCAGGTCTGTAGAGGGAGATGTGAGGGTTTGTGAAAACCACACCTTCCATCATTAATATTGACACTTGAGCATGAGGGTAATTGGAGACGGCAGGTAGCCTAGTGATTAGAGAGTTGGGCCAGTAACCGAAAGGAATAATGGATCAAATCCCCAAGCTGACAAGGTAAAAATCTGTCGTTCTGCCCCTGAACAAGGGCAGTTAACCCACTGTTCCTAGGCCGTCATTGTAAATAAGAATTTCTTCTTAACTGACTTGCCTAGACAAATAAAAAGGTTTAAAAAATTAAATATTGGCCTGCACTTGTGTTTTTGATGGCTCAGCTGGTAAGACCAGGGTTGTGCGTTGGATTCCCGCATGGGCCATATATACATTTTACTGTAAGTCACAGGGGATTTGGGGTGAGATGAGACAGAATCTGCAGGTTCTTATTCATAGAGACCTATATTATTATTCCAATCCTATAGAATTATTAAATTATTATTAAATTATTCCAATCCTATAGAATTATCAAATCGCTTTCATGCTTGTCTGTAAACATAATAATGGCCAACAGTGTTATGAATTTTCTGACGTTTGATTCCACAAGTATTACTTTATTTCAAATCCTCTTCCAGCTTAGGAAGAGGAGCTTAGGAAAATTCTACCCACACAGATTCCACCTGGCCCAAATCATGGGGAATATTGGCCTGCTACTAAAGCTATGAGGACTGGCCAGAACACATATATATATATATATTTTTTACATAACCAAAGGATAAAAAGAACAATGAACATTGCATTTGCACATCTGAAATATTGAGTAAAATAAGTCTAAAGTCTGTAGCGTCATACCCAAGAAGACTTGAGGCTGTAAATCTCTGTAAGGTGCTTCAACAAAGTACTGAGTAAAGGGTCTGAATACTTATTTCTAAAAACCTGTCTTTGCTTTGTCATTAAGGGGTATTGTGTGTAGACTGGTAAGAAAAAAAGTGAAATCAATTTTAGAGTAAAGCTGTAACGTAACAAAATGTGGAAAAAGTTAAAGGGTCTGAATACTTTCCGAATGAACGGTATATGGCTGCCGTACCACTCAGGTTGGTGCTACACATTGTGGTGGATAGGGTTCAGTTGCCTCCTATTACATTGCTAAGCACTTTGAGGCCTTGTAAGGAATGTCACACATGCAACCCATTATCAATATAACCTAACTTCTATTTTCCTAATCATTTTAGTTTTATTGTTGTGTTAGAAACTTGGACTAATGAGGGAGGGTGAGAGGTTTTTGTTTAACTGAAAATGTCAAAATCTCTCTCAAAAAAAAACACACAAAAAAAAAAACCTTCTATGGAGGCGGCGTCCACCATGATGCGCTGCATCAGTACGGGCTCCGAGCCAAAGTCGAAGACTATGGTCTGGCGGAAGGTGCCGAAGATCTCGGTGCTGAAGCCCACCACCACCGTGTAGACGCAGTGGTCCATGCCGTTGTCGGCCGCCAGCGCCTCCTCGCCCGCCGTCCACTCCTGGCAGCCCTCGGCCGCCGCCTGCAGACGCTGGGCGCCGGCATCGCCAACCGACACAGCCGTGATGGAAAAGTGGGGTCGGTGGGCATCGTAGAGCAGGGCGATGCGGTACAGCTTCCTCACAGGCTTAGGGGGAGGGGCAGAAAGTGTGAAAGTGGGTAATCAGAGATAAAGGGCTACTTTGCGTCACATGGGAGTGCTCTTTGGAAGCATTGTCAGTCAGTTACTGTCTAAGAGTATATCAATGGGTATATGAAAAAGTTGGCCTTTAAAGTGAATGTTCAGACGCATAAGTACATGGCCTCCTGCTGTGGTACTGGGAATGGTGGGCAGGAAAAAAAATCAATACAACTTCTGTCAATGATACAAATTTCTCCCACACACGACCTCTGCACAATTATTTTATGTGTTATGATAATGTCTTGATTAAGGTCGACATGACCAACCTGCCGGCAAAAATCAACATGCAGAGCTTTCCTCTGCGTAGGAGCAGTCTTTATCAAAGTTGCTTATAAATGATATGGCCGTGTACGACCTACAGATAACAGCCAGATGTTGATTTCAAATCAAAATCTACTTGTGTGGTGCTTTTGGAAATATATTTATTTGAAACCATTGGTTGCATCTCAAACAGCACTCTATTCCCTATATACTGATTTTGACCAGACACCCTATGGGTCATAGTCAAAAGTAGTGAACTATATAGAGAATAGGGTGCCATGTATAAGGAATAAGGGTGGTATTTGGTGTGCTGACATTGAGTGAGACAGAGCCCCTGTTACCTTGCAGAACAGGGAGAAGGTCCAGGAGTGAGCTGATTTCTTGGTGGTGACAGTTACGGAGAGGTTGGAGCTGTGTTCCACGTTGACGCCGTCCAAATAGTCACTCAGCTACGGCAAAGGAACAGAACACAGGTTAAGGAGAGTTGAACAAAATAAAAGCCTGGCTAAAACGAGGACATAACCTCTTAATAGAATGTACATTTTAAAAAAGGGCAGTTTATTTGAGATAAGTAGACAAAATGAAAGAGTCAACGAGTCTAAAAAAAAATCTATATATGCTGAGAGTACAGCAGCACGGCATCTACACCTGTATCAGCCTCACGGGCTCTGTCCCAATACAAGCATCTTTGCTTCCTCCCCTCCTTGAAGTACTAACCCCTGATCTGACCACCTCTCAATTTGGGTTAGATCAGTGATTACTCCGAGGAAGGGAGCTCGTGTTAACGCATTTGAAGACCCAAGCAAACAGCTTCTCGGCCTATCCTCCACTCGTTAAAAATCAGTGATTACTTCCAGTAAGGGAGGGTGTATTTTAACACTAGTCTATTAAGGCCGTAGGCCAAGAGACTAGACTAGGGGTTGACTCACCACTTTCTCAGGGGAGAGAGAGTTCATCCACTTCTCGATGAGCGCCTCCATGTAGTTCTCGGTGAAGTGCTTGCTCTCCTGCTGCTGCTTGAGGCGGATGAGGCGCGAGGCGTAGCGCTTCTGCCACTCCATCAGCTCCTCCCGGGAGTGGGCCGACGTGCACTGGGCACCGTAGCGACACAGGCCCTGCTCCAGGAACCTGGAGGAGCACGGCGAGGACAACAGGACATTCAACCGGGTGCCGTCAACTTGTTACGTGGTTCTCATTTCCAATAGTGTCCGGGAATCCAACCCCCAAGGACCAAAAGCCAAAAGGGCCTCACCCTCTGAACCAACACTGAAAAACTGTGTCGGTTACTCAGCTAGGTAACAAGACCTAATACAATGTTTATTGCTTGTAAAGCAAGCCCATGTTTGCAGCAGGTGGACATAATGCAGGTGCAATAACAATGGCTTTAATTGTAGGCCACTCACTGTACAAATGTGACAAAGTGATTGCATACAACATGCCAATTACTTGTTAAACTAGTCTTGTAATATGTTATATGAACTATGGTCTTACGCCACCGGTATAACATAGTCAGCAACGCATGATAGCATTACCTTTTACACAGCGTGTACTCCTCACTGCTGGTAACTCCTCTAGGCGGGGGGCGAAACTGCCATCCATCCCGTACTTTTGACCACAAAGACACAACTGCATCAACAAAACATCCCACTCACACAGTAAATAAGCACCTACATATAGACTTGAGTCAAGCTTTTGAGACTTGAGTCAAAGTGAAAATGAAATCCAATTCTAAAGGCTTGGTCTTTCGATATCCTGCGACCAGGCGTTAAATAAGAGCTTTCCTTTTCGAAGCACATGTGAGCATTGAGCCTGACTGTGTTGAGCACAAGCTGTGAAATCCAATTGACATATATAAAACACATCCAAATATATATATCCCCCCCCCCGCGTGAGGACGACTTGCTCACCTTCCTCGTTGTCGTCTGTATATTCTGTAGCCATTTCGCTACGAATGGCCTGTGAGAAAGGAAAGTATTGTATTCATAAGACAATAACATTTAATGTCCACTCAAACAATTAGTTTACCTCGAGTACTGCAACGTGTGATAAATCTGCAGTGTCATTCACTTTTAAATATAATCAATACTCAGAAACAAGTCAAGACCACCTCACAAACACTTACTTCAATTTCTGAGAGAAGCATTTTTAATCTAGTTAAGTCCTTTGTGACGATGCCATTCTGAAGAAGAAGAGAAGGTACAGGAAATACATTACAACACATACAATATCAGCAAGCATATCCAAAGGGATTTTAGACTATATCAATTAAAGAGACTTGGCAGAGTCACTGGTCAATATAAAATATTACTCGATACATAAATTCTCTGAATAACACATTTGTTAATCCGAAAACCAAATCTGTTCACAGGCTGGTCAAAATGGTTATGTGGATGCCGCTTATGATTCTTATACTTAATGCAGCAGCATGTTTGTTGCTCCCTGGTTCTAGTCAACTTGAGAACAAATAACCGACTTCATATCTATGCTTTTTGGTTGCCAGATAAGACACCAGAGTGTTCAGGCTTCGCGTTTCACTGTTGAAAGTTATCTGCTGTTGGGAGTTAAGGGACAGTGTGAGAATCAAGCTTGTTTCCTGACACCGGAACAGGGCATCACACACTTAAAAATAAATCACAACATTGAAACGGTCACTTGGGCACTGCCTGTTAATCTAAAAAGGTATTGATATTTTAGGAATTACTTTTTTTCCAAGTTAATTGAGATATGCAACACTAGTATTTTGCTATTTTCTGACATTTACCCCCATGTAAAGAGGCTGGAGAATAACACAGCTACAAACCCTTAAGAGCATATCGATTCAACAGTCAACATGAACACTTCCTCTGTGCTGAGAGAACCTGCTTCATAAAAAAACCCAGAGGACATTTCCTGGAAAAGTCAAAAGGAACCAAATGTTCCAGCTGCTCTCAGAGCTAAATGGCTGTGTTTGTCTCCATAGATCAGTTATAGGAGGAGGAGGGTGGAGGAAAAAGGAGCAAAATGGAAGAGAAGGAAAAAGGAGGTGAAGGGAGAAGAGGGGTGAAAAGGAGGAAAAG
This sequence comes from Oncorhynchus tshawytscha, assembly GCF_018296145.1. NCBI lineage: Eukaryota > Metazoa > Chordata > Actinopteri > Salmoniformes > Salmonidae > Oncorhynchus > Oncorhynchus tshawytscha. The sequence goes on along the minus strand of NC_056460.1, from coordinate 7,479,632 downwards.
GCAGGAGAAAGAGGGGGAGGTGGAAAGGGGGGATTGGAAAAGGAGGAGGAGAAGGTGTGGTGGAAAATAACAGAGGGAGAAAGAGGAGGTGGTGAACTAGGGGGGGTGAAAAAGATGGTGTAGATGTTGAAGAGGCAGGGTTAACAGTGAAGTAAGGCCAGGAGCAAGTGTTACCAGAGGCTCCCCAAACAGGGACTTGGAGAGGAGGCCAGCCACTTCGTGCAGGCTGCCGTCCAGCAGCATGCAGCGCAGGCTGGCCTGAAACGACCCGTCTCCCTTGGCCAGCTCCTCAGCCAGAACTACAATAAACACACACAGGACGACAGGGAACGTTACTGTGCATGATCGCACTGCACTACATTGCATGGAACGTGTGCTCACTCCCATCACATCGAACTGCATTCTCTCCACCCAAGTCACATGACATGGGCATAGCTGCAGGCATGGTGTGGTAAAGTCCTGCGACACAGGGCTATGACCACCAATGTTATTGTAACTGCTTGTCTTGACATGGGCAAAGCTAGCTACTGAAGCAGGCATGGCGTGCAGAAGTCCCGCTCCACGCGGCTACGACAGCTGATGTTATGCAAACCACTTGTCTTGTAAGTCTTCACTAACTTGAGCATGAACCTTAGCGCTGACATTTACCCAAAATGTTGACCTGTTTCTAACCCTAACATTTGTTTAGCATATCATCATGTCTAGAATGATTTTAATAGCAATGAAACTATCTGAGATGACTAATTGCCAATAAAAACTTAAGATCTGTTGAGTAGGACTGTGTTACACTTAGAGTTGGATAGAGGGCGTCTTTGCCACAATAGCGCTGGGTAAATTCCAATTTATATATATAATATATATATATATATATATATAGTTACATATCGGGCTATTACTTGATGATATCGTATTGGTTTAACAATATTTCAATACAAAGGTTTGAGCTAGAAGGCTGCACCAAACCTCCAGTATTTTTCCTTCATAGCTTGTTTTCCATCTTTTTTTAATAGAGAGAATTTGTTTTCAGCACTTTTATTTCCCTAACGGATCAAAACTCATTTTCTCATGCTCTCTCGTCTCTCTGCAGCTGACATAGGCTTAGCAATATGTTTGGAACATCAAACCGCAATAAAATAATTGTATTCAAATCGCAATACATAGAGAATCAAAATACATACCGGCACTTAAGTATTGTTATAACATCTTATTGTGAGGTCCCTAGCAATTCCCAGCCCTAATTTTTAAGTAGTCAATGTCATCTTCTACGAGTTTTTAAATGGTGAAAGCACTCCATGGTACTGCCCATGCAAAAACAGGCTTTATGGCAAATGCATCCTCTAGCCAAGTCTATAGTTTGTATATGACTGTAACCTGGGGTTGGACCTTCAATACAATGGGTTATGTCTTCACTATGATAAGTACTCCACCAACTCACCATGTTTGCAGTCTTCATCTGCTTGATCATAGTTTTTCTGGTGGTAGAAATAAAACAAGTAAACAGAAAGTCAAAGCAGCAGAATGACTGTCCTCGTAAAGGTGGGTTTTATATGACAGAGGTCCTGACTGAGTCTTAGATAAGAGCCCAGAACGGATATCTTTGCTACTCAGAGCAGAGTCACTCGCAATATAATTATAGTACTTAAGCAGTGTCTATAATCGTGAGGCTTAAGTAGTGGGGTATAATTTTAGTGCTAGAAGGAGATAACAGTGCAGTTAGAGGCAGAGAAATGAAAGGAGGTGGGACCTTGGTTGTTTTATCTGGTTCTCAGAAAACAAATCCAAGTCAAGATGGGCTTATGACACTTTACTTGAACACACTTAAATTCAAACCCATATGTGGGCCACACTGAGGGAGTGGGTCGAAAGGTGTGCATCCCGGATCAGTCTGACGCCTCACCAGCTGTAGCAGGGCGGCTATCCTGTAGAGCAGGGCGCGGCTGCGGAGGGGGGTAACCGTGTCGTTGGGGGGGTTGGATGTGGGGGTTCCAGGGCTGGGAGGGGCCGGGGGCCGAGGGCCAGCAGCGCATCTGTGCAGTGGCTCACCGCCACCTCGTACTCCCGCCTAGCTAACGATCCGCTGGCTTCTTCACATGACTTCTCCGCTCTCCTGTCCGCCATGACTCAGGGACAGAATGTCTGGAGACAGAAAGAGAAAAAGGGCGTTTAAGTTGCACCTAGACACAGATCGTGGGTCAGTTTTAGCATTTTCCCCACTAATTGTAAAGGTAAGGATTGGGGGAGAGGAAGTTGTATCTAGATCTGTACCTAGTGGAAACTTCACTCCGGAGTGAGAGACAGGGGGGGGCAATGCTATTTCTGTGATGGGGTACTTGGGGTAGTGGGCTGGTAGGTCTATTTGTAGACACTTGCTTTGACGAGACGAAATATCTTGGAATCCAGCTGTGTTGGTTCATAGACCTATATTCTCCTCAGAGCTAAAAATAAGTAGTCACGTGTGGCACGACAAACCTAAGTTAGTCCTACTGGTTCCTAAGCCGGGTGTACACTAGGCTTGGGCGGTATACCTTATTTGGAAATAGCCATGGGATGTTTTTTTCAATACTGTTTAAACTATTTCTTAGGATTTTTTTTATTTTATACATTTGAATATTTGCAGCTACTTTTTAAGTAAATACCTGCAGTCAACTTGTGCAATACGTTAGGAGATAAAGATAGCATTCTTCATTTCACCCGTCACAATTCTTCATTATGAAGCTTACCGGTAGTCCCCAGTCTGTTTACAAGCACACAACAACGAGACCAGAGCCTTGTAAATTAAGCTGTAGGGCAGCAATGCGCTCGTTGGCAATCTCTATGGGATTTTACATGTACTTGTTTGAATTGCTAACCTTCGGATTACAGAGGCTCAGTTGGGTTTGAACATTTGTATTCAGTGCGAATATTACAGAATATCCTGGGATGGCTCAAGGTCGGTATGACAATCTTACGCTGTCCAAGAAATTTTGAGATCAGAGACAAAATCCCCTACTTGGGCTGTGCGGTCATCACTGACGCTCGTTTAATGAGCAGGTCAGAGATGCAATTTGAGGACTACTGTCTTTGAGCAGTCCCATACATCCCTATATTCTCAAACATGTTTGACAAAATCTGCAATGCTCTTGGAATGTGAGATGTGCAACGCCAAATGTTAAGAACAGTGAATAGTAATAGCCAATGAGAACTCGCCAGAGAAGAAGCCGGTGAGATGACGTTGTTTTGCATCAAGAATGTGTAGACTCTCAAGCAGGAGAGATGACTACTAGTATGCATTTGTACTTGCCTTTAACCATAGCTTCAAATCGTTACAGTTCTGAAGTTCACAAATAATATTCAATTAAAAAATGTTGGCTACATAAGATTTCAACTGTATGGCAAGGGCGAATGTCTGACTGAAAACGTCCGAGGCTGCTTTGAGCCACAGCTCGTTCTAGCTAAGTTCAATCTAAATCACATCACATTGTTTTCCGCAAAACAGAGTGGTATCGAGAATCTTCACGACCAACTGAAGAATCTTGTAGTGTGGCTCGTCTGTGCTGTGCCACATTGTTTAGTACGCGCACCATTACGTTGGCAAGACAAAAAAAAGCTACAGGAAAGACAGTTGTTTAAAGCGAGACTCAACGATGTTAGGATTTTGAAAGTGTAGGGTCTAGGGTACACCCGGCATTGCATAGGTGGTGTGCAATACTTACAATGCCACAGCATTCTAGGCTATGTATTCATCATTTCATAGTGACAACAATTTTGTAAGTGATTAAAAGTTTAGGCTTTTCAAATATAGTAGTCAAATATTTTAACTGTTCCACAGCTAGCACACCGGATTCCACTTGTCAACTAATCATCAAGCCTTAGAATAGGTAAATCAGGGGAGCTGGTTCAAGCCTACAACAAAATTGTGATTTGTTTGGGGGTCCACGAGGAGAGGTTTGAAAACCAGTGTACTAGCCTAAAAAGCAACTGATGTTTTTATTTTACTAGGCAAGTCAGTGAAGAACAAATTCTTATTCACAATGACGGCCTCCCCGGCCAAACCCTAATGATGCTGGGCCAATTGCGCGCCGCCCTATTGGACTCCCAATCACCGCCGGTTGTGATACAGCCTGGAATATGGTCTGAGAAAAAGCTCTATGTGGGCTTCCCTGAAACAAGAACCACATCCTTTTTTCATGTCATAACAAATGTGCTGAGAGGCCGAGCAGTATTTCCTCTGTGGTAGTAGGTCTATATACAGGCGTAGTTGTTTACCAAGGCATTTCAATACATTTGACTCAAAAATAAAAGCTCAAGTCAAATGACAAGCTTGTTTTAGGCAGGTTTTTTCATAGTAACATATAGGCGCCAAAAAGGCCCCATGGCCAATGCCACTCGAGTCAACTGGAGTTATCCATTGGCGGTGTTGAACCACAATTGAATGGCTAGCTAAGGAAGGACCCATCAACGGCACTTAAATCAATAAAACATAATGTGTGCAGCTGCGGCATTGGGTACTAATGTATGCTGTCTACAGGTGACACGAGTGTTTCTGCACCTAATAAGCCTAAGCTATATGCACACAGGCAACAGGGGCAGTGAGTGGACTACACTTGCCGTGCAAAAATGTACCCAAAATCAATTAGAAATAACCTGTCCACCGGTGACACTTGAGTATTTCTGAACCTAATAGGCCTATAGGCACAACTACAGGCAATAGGGGCAGTCGAGTTTACTACTGGACACTTGCGGCTGTTAACACTTGTGGTGGCATCTGTCCTCTGCAGAGAGGGTGGTGTCCTCTAGCGTTAATCACAGCACAGAGCTGAGCCTGGCCATGGCATCCAGGGATTCAAGGGATACAGTGTCTCGAATAGAAAAGCACGCTACCGTCCCACAACAGAGTGCAATGACAAATAGCTGGGAGGGGAGAAGGGGGGTGACTAGCTGATGTTTTCATGCACTTTACCTGTAACTAGGCAAGTCAGTTACGTACAAATTCTTACTTACAATGACGGCCTACCCCAGCCAAACCCGGGGCAATTGTACACCGCCCTACGGACTCCCAATCGCGCCTGGATGTGACAGCCTGGATTCTGTCCAGTGACTGTAGTGACAGCCAGACATTGGGAGGTACATGGAGGCCTAAATGTAAAACCTGACATGCAGTGTCTGTGGTGAGGGGTCGTCCCTGTTTCAGATGCTTTGCCTCTGCTTTGACTAAAAACAGAAAAGGCCTCCGGGCCCAAGCAGCAACTTATAACAAACTCTCCATTTCTCTTTATCGGGGTTTGATATGATTCTTTCATAGTGAAGAAACACACTACACCACAGCAGTTATATCTAAGGACAGTAGCCTATTACAACACCACCTCTACTTTAGCAGAAGTGGGGCTAGTCTTTGTTTATGACCATCATTGACAGAGCCAGCTCTCAGTGTAGGGTGTCCAATCAAAAACACATTTTGACCAATCGGTAAAATAATATATTAATTGTGTTTTTTATAGCCCAAACCTCCTGTCTCTATCATAATCCGTTCAAATGTTTTTGTAGTTTTAACCATTGTATCCTAGGGTGACTAAATCAATGGAGGCCAGAAGAAAAGTGGTAAAAACAAAATTGCATTGTGTCAGCTAGGCTGGATGCTGTGCGAGAATTAAGGCAAACTGACAGGCTCACTGTTGTACTCGTCATCTTCTCAAATCTGGAGGAAATGAAACGAGGCAAGATAGATATCGAATTTGAGACATGATATGTAGCATTTTCCAACTTTTTGGATATAATGTTTATGATACATTGGAGAAAAACCAACTGAACAATTCTGAAACTTGAAGAATCAGATGTGTCTTGGTATAAAATAAGGAAGCACATTTTCACCCACTTTGGGCAAAGTGGGTGGACACCCCACTCAGTGTCTAATGTAGTTTCCACAAAGTGAATCACACATATTTCAATTCCCTCACAATGACCAAGATGAGTGTATAAGCTAGGTTACTTAGGCTATATTTTAGTCATGCCATAAGTCCTAACCTAAACCAACACCACCCCCCAGAATTTGTGTGTAACATTATCTTGTAAGGAATACCTCAGATAAGGCCAAGGTTCAGAGGCAGGTTTCCAGAGTATTCAAAGCATTATAGGAAATGCTACAACTACTGTTGTGGAAATATCACTCACAGCACGTTGGAATGCAAATACATATTTGATGACCCACATATAGGCCAACACTTTTTGTTTGGCATCTTTAAGTCTATTAGCTTGAACTTTTGTACTATTATGGATGGGTCAATAGACAAGAAATTGAGACAACCAAAGACATGACATGAGCATGCTATGGCAGTTTGTAGGAGCAAAATGGCAACCATGTGGCTTGCAAGTATTGGCCAGAAGAGTCATTAGTTATATTTCACAGTCAAATGAAACGCATCATTTCAAATAAACAAAGATGAATCAAGGGGCGACATTTTTAGGCTGTTAGCTAGCTTGTTACTACATCGCTATGGTTTAGCTAGTGTTTACCTAATGGCAAGTTTGATCAAAACACAATGCCCCATTCGGCATGATCGCTCCAAAAAAGGCACTCCTATAGACTAATACAAATATTTTTAAAAACAGTCTATTTTGAGATTCCGGGTCAGTTAATAATAGATGTACCATGTCTGTTGGCGAGCCACTAACGTTAACGATTAACTTGTCCGTCGTTGGTATTAGCTAAAACAACACGGTACAAAAGCACCCGCTAACTGTGTCTGGCTTCGAGTTCGCTCGCATGTTTGGTAGGACCACAGTGCAATAGTCGTGTGGCGTGATCTAGCTAGTTAGCTCACATTAGCTTGTATCAAGGCATTCAGCTATCTATTGTGACATATTGGTGTGCAACGTGATTAAATATAGGAGGAATTTGAACCATGGAAATGTATTGCTTCTAACTTTAAAAACAAAGAAATTAGATTAGCAAATCATTTTGCTAGCTAGGTGGGCTAGCAATAATTTTGTGATGAGACTGTAGACTCACTGAGCGATAGTAGCCAATACCATTGGCACATAATTTACAACAATATTACGAGGAAAAAA